>NC_030857.1:1410187-1584191 GCF_000208745.1 Theobroma cacao | reverse complement strand
AAAAAAAAAAAAAAAACCCAAAGAAATTGTCGTGTCGAGGAAATGCTTGGCCACGAGAGAGTCAACCAGGAGAAAGCTAGCGCAGGGCTCGAGAGTGAAAGACAGGGACACAATTATTGAGACTCCCACACATCATTCAATCTCCAATTAAAACCCAACTCCTTAGTCCTCTCTCTCTCTCCGTCTTTCATGTCTTGCCTTGGCCTCTCCGTTTTATCTTTTACGTACCAATTTTGGCATTCACTCTAATTTAATTCACTTTTTAACTAACGGAGAAAAAGGAAAAACAAAAAGAAAAAAAAAGAATATGGTTTACTCAGTTCCATAGCCGCTCACCTTTCACTCAATTTGAGGAAATGGCTATATGAGGTACTTTGTTTAGATGCTTTCTCTCTCCCTTTAAATTGTGTCATGAGATTGTTTCAATATGTTTGTTTTGATCTGCTTGGATTCCATCAATTTTTTTTATATGATTTGAAGAATTAAAATTAAAGGGTTTTGATTTTTATTTTTTAATTCGAACCCATGTTATGTTTTAATATGTAATTAATAAAAGATTGAGTTCCATTCACAAAATAAGACAATGAATTTATATTTTGATTCTTACTAACTATTTTCAACTTTTCATTTCTCTACTTTATATTGATATATTTGATCAACTAAAGTAGCCAAAAAAAAAAGAGATAAATAAGAAATAATAGCAGAAGTGACACCTCATGATAACTCTATTGAAAATGACCTTTGGTTATAACTTCCCTAATCTCTACATTAAAGAACCTTTGTCAAAAAGAACCTAAATTAGCACAACTTGCAAGATAGTAAGTTTTTCTTCTTTAATGGCTCCATAAGGTCGTCCCAAAGCCCTTTTGAAAATGAGTAAAACCACAAACCCAACCCTAACCCTATCGTAAACAATGGTAGGCATCATTGTACAGTTACGATAATTATGTTAAGAGACATGAAATAGTAAATAAAAGTTGAAATTTCCTTTAAATACAGACGACGTAATAAAAACGACCTAATTTTTAATTACGAAATTACTTTTAAAGGTACTGTTTTCCTCAAACACATCAATAAGCAAATATTGGTATATATATAAAAAAAAAAAGTACCGAAAATCAAAGAACATTTAAAGGGAAAAAAAGAGCTAGCTAGGTTCCTCAGAATTTGGGTAATGCAGCAGCTGCAGCCTGCTACATGCAAACATGAAGCCAGGCACACCCTTTTCCTTATGTAAGACTCATTAAATTCAAAACGATGAGCAAAAAAGAAAGGAACGTAGCTTTCATCGTACCTCGAAGAGGGATAATTGGGTATTAGTTCTTTCCTTCTCCTGTCCATGAAAAAGGCAAGTTAGGCTTCCTAGTGTATAAAATCATGAGGAACCCAATATTTCCCCATCAAAGTTTGGAGCTCCATGTCTCCTACATTTCAAATAAACAATCTAATCAGTATTAGGCAATGCAGACGACAACAAAAAAAAAATAATAATAAGCAAAGAGAGTCAACAGTAAAGGAAGAAGAAAGAGAAAAAGGGTTTGGATAGTCTTTCATTTCATTGCCTGCCTCGGGCCCCTAATTACAATTACCAAATAAATATAATCAACTTTTTCTGCGTTGATTTCTTGGTTCATATTACTTACTAATTAATCATGATTACTTTTTTTAAGTATAGTAGTAAAAGTTCTGATTAGGCATTGGCCAAAGCCTGTTTTGTCAAGCGGCTGGTGTGGTACGATTCGGGTTGGGGGCGGGGGGGGGGGGGGGGAACTAAGGCCGCCGTCCGTACCTGTTGATAATCATAATTATATTAGTATTAAAATCCAATTATTAGTGGCCGCTAATTCACGCGGTTTTCCACGTGATTGTTTCATAATCAAAAGGGTTCAGTTTGGTCCCAGGGTTAAGTAAAGTCCTTTTCTAGTTAGGCATGGAGAGCATGGTCATCTGTAGTTACGTTTCAACTTTAATCTATATACCTAATATTTCTTTAATTTGTACAAAAATTTAGATAAAAATTTTAACGTAAATATTCAAAAAATTTAAAAAATTTAGGAATTACGTGTTTCCCTTATAGTCAATACATATGAATTAGATAGAGACATGACTTTCCTAGTTTTGTGGTAGAACTATGGGAATGTAGTAGTTGGTGACAAAATTGCGGTCCTAGTTGCATTTTACATGTTATAATTTTTTATACACACGTATAGCATATAAAGTGTGTTGGATATAAAGTTTGAACAAATTATTAGTATTTTTTTATATTTTTTTAAAAAAGTAATGTGAATAATACGATTCATTGAATAAAATCAAGTTCTTCATTGACTTATGTGGATTTCAGACTTTGGGTTACGATTATTTTTCTTTTTTATTTGTGTCAAAATGATTTATTAGTTAAAAACATGAAATATTTGATAAATTTTTTATTTATGGAGAAAATAAAAAAAAATCTATGAATTGAATTTGATCGATTATTACTCTCTTAATGAGAATTAACAATAAAATGTATTTAGATCAAGAAATGATGAAGAAATAATACCGTAAATAAGTAATTGAGAAATGTTTTAAATGATGACAATGTATGTTTTTAGTAATAAGTCTATTTTATCTTAGATTTTAGAATTCGTAGATGGAAAAATGATTATGTGATTTGAATGTGAGATGGACAAAAATTTGTCAATAAAAAGGGGACAAATATGTATAACTGTTAAAATTAATTAATCTCACACGAATTATACATTTCAAGTCTTGGTTCAATCAAATGTGAACTTGGAAATATAAGCTTTTAGTAATAAGTAAATAATACCGTAAATAAGTATGTAAATAATACCGTCAAATGTATTTAAATCGAGAAATGATGAAGAAATAATATTGTAAATAAATAATCAAGAAATGTTTAAATGATGAAAATGTATGTTTTTAGTAATAAGTTTGTTTTATCTGAAATTTTAAAATTAGTGGATGAAAAAATGATTGTGTGATTTGAATGTGAGATGGACAAAAATTTGTCAATAAAAAGGAGAAAAATATGTATAATTGTTAAAATTAATTAATCTCACACGAATTATACATTTCAAGTCTTGGTTCAATCAAATGTGAACTTGGAAATATAAGCTTGTTCATTTAGTTTAAATCATATGAAATTAACGTGAAGAATAATTGGAAAATGTTTTCCCATCTAAGACTAAAATAAGTGTTGCCAAACTCATTGTTTTCATTATTCATGCATGTAGTCACCTAGTTCTGTTGAATATAACATCAAAGGTGTTGACCTACAACCCTTGAAACGGAATCGTTTTAGTGGTTTATTTATATATTTATTTAATGAAAAAATTGTGGAAATGTGACTTTCGGGTCAAATGAGAAAATGATTACAGGAAGAATTTTGAGAAGAATACGAGGCATTGACGGGGGAAAAAAAAACCAAAGGGACAAATACCCGCACGGGACAGGTAAGAGATTTCCAATCGATAACACGATTCACGACAGGCAATTTTTTCCACCGTCGGATTCGGTAATGGTCACAGATGTGAACTGATGGCTCTGTCTGTGATAGTTAAAGAAAACGACAAAGGTGACGTTAAGGTGTGTTTGATTAATTCTTATTAATATTTTCCCTTTTTCCAGGTTAGATTGCTTGTTGCATTAGTAGAAAAGAAAAAACAAAAAACCAAAAAAAGAAGGGGAAAATCAATCTCAATTACAGGAACGGTCAGAAAAAGTACTAGCGGGTTTTCCGGTGCAAGGACGAATAAGGAAAAGCTGATGCTGTGCCACGTGGGGGGAATAGGGAGCGTACGATGGACATGCAACGGCGGGGATTCGAGCCTTTAGGTGATTAGATTCATTGAAACTGGAAGAGAACTGTAGACTGTAGAGAAGTGCCCAGAGATACATTTTCTTGCATCTTTGTCTTTCTTTGTTTGCTCTCTCTCTCTCTCTCCTCTCTCTCTCTCTCTCCTCTTCATTACTCAATCAAAAACCGGAGAGTTATAACAAGCACAAGTTTTTCTTTTTGTATTATTTTTTGGGGTTTAGATAGAGATAAAAAGAACGAGAGAGAGAGAGAGAGAGAGAGAGAGAAACAGAGCTGGTTTTGTCATAAATGAGGTGAGAGTGTAGCAGAGAGCGGGTGCAGTTCTCATGGCGGCGTTGCAGGGGCTCTAATTCCGTGCCATTATTGCTTGGAATTGAAGGGAGAGAGAAGGGAAGGGGGGTAAGTCAAGGGGAAACCATACTTGTTTGTTTGTTTTACCCTAAAAGAAAAAATCTTGAAAAACATTTTTAACCTCAAAAGCTGCAAAAAAGAGAATCCTTCCCAAAGATCACAAAAAAGAAAAGAAGAAAAACAGCTCTTCTACTAAATTCTGCTAGTAAATTCGGGAGAGGGGAAGGGGGGGGGGGGAGAGGGGTGGTGTGGTGTGGGGGTCAGGTCAGACATAGCAGAAACAACAAAGATCGGGTCAAAACAAAGCCCCCCAACAAACACTCACAGACTAACAGTGGTATTTAAAAACCCACCAGAAAAAGCTTCCACAGTTGAAACCCATAAAGACCCCAGGGAAAATCCAACCAGCTCATCACACTAGTGATCTGGGGGGGCGGTACTAAATAGGGTGTTTCTGCTATGGATTTTTGGTCCAAATTGAGGTTGGTTTCAGCTTTTGGGTGTAACAAATGGCTGGCTTCTTCTATCTAGGTGGCCGAGAAGGAGCAGCTGCAAGCAAGCAAGAAGGAGAAGATAAAGAAGAGAACCTGTATTTGTACAGAAACGAGGAGATCTACAACAAAGGGTTTGAGCTATGGCCACAGTATTATTACCAACAGCAAAACGTGAACAACTACTCGTTTGGAGCGGGTCCTAGTCGAAGAACGAGCGGCTTTAACCTCTCTGATGAGTCGTCTTCGAGATCAGCAGGTTTTACGGTTATGAGACAAGGAGGCATGAACTGCCAAGATTGCGGAAACCAAGCTAAGAAAGATTGTACCCATTTGAGATGCAGGACTTGTTGCAAGAGCCGAGGGTTTCAGTGCCAAACTCACGTTAAGAGTACTTGGGTTCCTGCTTCTAAAAGGCGAGAGAGGCAACAACAACTCGCAGCTTTGCAACAACAACAGCAGCAGCAGCAAAACCAACAACAAGAGCAACAACAGTTTCGAGGAGAGAATCCGAAAAGGCAGAGAGAGAATCAAGGTGCTCCCTCCCTTGCCTGCACTCGTTTATCCCCCACCACGTCAGGTAAAGTTGTAGTTTACAATACAAACAAAGACAAAACCGAAACAAAACACTCACATAAAAAGAAAAAAGAAGAAACGAACATCAAAGAAAGATTGATGGATTCTTTGAAATGAAATCTTGGAATGGTCTATGATGGAGAATTTTCAAGAACCGTATACTGCTAACTTAGCTTGACAGAGTTTAATTTGGTAAGATCTTGAGGAATTCCCATGACTTTCAGCAGTACGGCAACAAAACCATATCATTTGCGTGTGAGCAAGTCTATCTCCATAGTCACCCACCCACCTGCTTTTCCTTTCCTTTTCTTCTTTTCCATTAATTCTGGCACTGTTTACTGGTAAAACTGACGAAAAAGTCCCATAATATTCGGAAAAATATTCAAAGAAAATCTTCTCTTTTCCTTTTCTTTTCATTTTTGTAAGTTGGATATTTTTTGGTAGCTCTTGATTATTTTATCTTGTTGGACTTTGAAAATTAGGGTTGGAACTGGGTCAATACCCTCCCGAAGTGAATTCTCCAGCAGTCTTCCGCTGCGTAAAAGTAAGCGCCATGGACGATGCAGATGAGGAGTTCGCCTATCAAACGGCTGTGAATATAGCAGGACATGTATTCAAGGGAATTCTCTACGATCAAGGCCCTGAAAGTCGTTACACCAGCGGCGGTGAAAGCTCTCAGCCACTCGATCTTATCACAGCAGCAACCACTGCAGCTGCTACAACGACAACCGCTACGACTTCGAGCAATCCAGGCACAAGCATGCTCGACCCTTCTCTCTATCCAGCTCCACTTAACGCTTTCATTGCTGGTACGCAATTCTTCCCACCTCCAAGGTCTTGATTTACAGGCCTGTCTCCAAATGTTCCAACTATCTCTCTATGGGAGGGGATCTTTTCCTTTTTAACAAACTTTCATTTGTCATAAACGAACTCTTGATTGTTGCTCTCCCTAGCTCATTGTTATTTTGTTGTGGTCCTTTTTACTATTATGTTCAAATTGTTAACACCCACCGAAGTAGAAAGCGTAGAATTTGAATGAGAATAGAAACTGAGGATGCATATGATATTGGGGGATGTTTGTTTTTTTTCGTTTTAGGCCTTCAATTCAGATTTTCAGTGCTTGTTTTTGTTACGATCGATGAGTAGTCCTTTCCTTTTTGTTTTTTTTTTTTGTTTTCATTTTTTCGATTTGAGTGTTCTTAGTGTTAGCATGTGGATGTGTGCTTTTTGTTTCTTATTGGATTTCTTTATGGTGGTTTGTTTTTTCTTTCTTTTTGTGGGTTCGATCTTGAATCTGCTTTCTGGTTGGTGTTGAACTCGAAGCCGCTTTTTCCCATTTACCCGTTTGCTTGCCGGATGGAAAATGGGACGCAAAAGAGGTTTCGTGTTCGGTTAAGCAAAGAAATTTCAAACCCTTTAGTTTATAACTCTCTAAACAATTCCTGGAGAAGAGGGAAAAGAAAGGCGGTGCATGAAGCAGCTTTACAAGTCTTTCATGCATTGGCAAATGAAAAACTGGCAGCTCGTTCCCAAAAAGCAACACCATGAAGGACCTCCTCCCTCTTTTTTTCCTTTTGAGAATGTGTACGTATATATATGCACAAACTTTTTATACTTCAACAGACGTGTTTTAGTGGGCATTTAGATCAGCTTCTTGTCTCTGCAATAAAATCAAATTCAGCTACTTGAATAGACGTGCATGGATGTGACCCTCTGCTAGAATGGGAAGCCGTTGCTCATTAGCCGATAAGTTTTAATGCTTCTGCAACTTTGTGCATGTGATTTACTATGTTATATTTAGTCTGAGACTAATGATATAGGGTAAGGTACAGATGAGTGGATGGGTGTCCAGAGATGCTTCTGTAGGCTTCTAGAATTATCACATGGGGAAGAAACAGAAAGATCATGAAACTTTCCTACGTTTTTCAGTTTCTGACTCACAACATGTGCTCTGATCATCTTCAGTCATGAAGATGTTGCACCCATCAACTGATGAACTCTCTTTGATTCCATGTCGTTTTTGCTGTTTTTAGTTTTGTTATCATTTGGAGTAATGAACCATAGTAATGAGGGAGGAAGATTATGTAGGCTGTGATCGTCTCATGCTGCTACTGAGAAATTATTCAATGCATTTTGACATTTTCGAACTTTACTGGATTAACTTGTTCAGTTATCATAGTAAGTCTTCGATGGAGGGTATGAGGATGATTCATAACCTAGAACTCGAAATATTCCCAGATGGTAGAACATCATGATTTTTCAACATCATAAAATGCATGATAACACTATCCCCATGGCTGATAATTAAATCTACAGATAGGAAAAGCAATCTCAGTGTAGGGAAAATAAATTTAGAGGAAAATTTTTATGTAGAATTTCATAGAAGATAAGTAAGATATTTATACTATATGCCATAGAGGAATGAAACGACAACCTACTTGACCTAGAAGCATCAATTTTCTCTCATTACCTTCGCTACTTTCCTCCATTTTTCTGGTGCACTTCTTTGTCCACCGATGTTTCTAAGATAGAATTGCAGAATATGAGCTTGTTGTCTTCCAAAACCAAGACTGGTATCTTTAGTGAACCTTTGCAATAGTTCATAGGTTGAACTCATGACAGAAGCTACAAATCCCAACATTCATACCTACCCCCGGACCACCATCCCCCCTCCACCCCCCCCAAAAAAAAAAGAAAGAAAGAAAAGGACCGAGCATCAATATTACGCAAAGGGCAAGAGTGATAAGATGTCAAGATTCACAATCACTGAGGAAATCATGGCTAACAAGAATACGATATCTTGAGGAGAGCTTCACCCCAAAATCAAGTGAGGGTTTTGAAATAAAAACAACAATGACAAAAGCTGTTTGCTCCATCATTTCCGTTAGCATGGAAAGAGATAAGACTGTATAATTTTATTTGACGTAGATCCTGTCATTAGTAAGCGATAATATCGCCAATAATTTGACAGATTTTACCAGGTTTTCTGTGAGTTTCACCGCCAAAAAATATGTAGGTTAAAAGCAAGCACCTCTGGTTTAATACTCGAACCAGTGTTCTCATTTTCTATCACCTGATGATTATGTTTAAGGTTAGGAGCAGTATCCCGCGTGAGTTTCTATTCTTCTTGTCATTGAGTTAGTCTATTCTTTCCCTAGTGCTCTTTATTATTACCCTTTATTTTTGGACTTTGTTTTAGTGGGGTTTCTCTCATAAGTATAATTCAACATATCAATTAGGTCATTATGACCCAAGAGAAGCAGCGAACAGTACAGTAGACGGTTCGATAAAAGCAAGAATCTCTCTTATTAGAGGTTTTAACGTTGTTTTGTAATAACTTCTCCTTCATTTGTCTATCATGTTAAGTAAAGTTTCCTGTTTTACAAAAACAAAAAAACAAATTAGGTCATTATGAAAATCTGCATGCCAAATTACTACTTTACAAATTTAGCAAAATTTGGTGCCTTTTTTAGCTTAGCTTAAGGATCAATATGATTGCAGTGAATGGTAATTAACTTCATATCCCCTTGGTCTTCACGAGCATAATTGGCTACACAATGCTCATCCATGCTTTTTAAACCAATAGAATTAAACATAATTCTATTTCAAGCTCATGACCTTACTATAAACCGAACTATGCTTATTGGTTAATCTTCTAGGTATAAAATATGATTAATTTAATGTTGGTGGTCCATTTATCATTGAATGCCGCAGTTCTAATCAAACTATAGGCTCTAAACCAAGTTAGATTACCTATATATACTTGACAAAAAAGCGTAAAATTGCACTTAGAATGTCGTTTTGCTGGCAAACTCACGGGAAGGTTTTCATTGAATCGGCTCTTTTTTATCTCCCCTTGCCTTTTACAATACCAAAGCTGCAAATCAAATATAGGTAGTTTCCATGTATCCCTCGTGGTATTATATCTAGTTCTTCGTCTTAATTATAAAATTTACTTCCTCAAGCATAAAATTCGTTAGCAATAATTCGGAATTGCATCTATATTTAATGTAAAGTATACTAGCAGTATTTTTTAAGAGGGGGGAGGGGGGTTGTGTGTTAAATTTTAATGAAAAGTGGTTGAGGAAACAACATTGAGCCAAAAAAAAAAGAAAAAAAGAAGTTATTCCTCTAGTATGTTGGTTGAAATTAAATCATTTGAGAAGAAAGACTATTTGAGAGTGACTCGGAAAATATTTATTTAACACGAGTATATGCGTATGCAAAACAATTTTTATAGGTGTATATAGTTTGAATTTCTCGGATTAGGTTTTTTCTCCATACGGTGTGATTTATTCCACGATTTTTTATTTCATTTGCAAGTAAGGATATGAATATTTGACTTAGAGGGACAGAAATAATGACAAGATAAAAAGTATAATATATAGGACAATTGCAATAGCTCGAAGTCACAAATAGTATGACAAGGCCGTAGGGAAAACCTTATAAAATTGAATAGACTTATTGATGTAAGTGCAATTGAGAGACACCTATTCCTCTAGCAAAGCAATCTTAAGCAAGGCATTGGGTCAAATTTTAGTAAGGTGCCCCACCTACCTTAACCTTAGCAAGACGAAATATTCATGGTTATTTATTTTAGGTCCTAACTTTAGCCAAACTTGATTCTATGTCATAGAATCAATTTCTCTCTCATTTAAGATTTTTTTTTAAATAATTTACAAGTGCCTTTTTGTCATGTTCTTTTCCTCTTTCTCCTATTGTCTACTATAAATCTTATAGCTTTTTTTTTTTGAAGCGGTAATTTATTATTGATAATCAAAAAAATTTAGTCGAAGTTAGGTAGAAACCGGACTAATATTTACAACAGTAAATCTTATGACATTTAGAAAGTTAAAATAATGAAAGAATTATATGAATTATTTCGAGTAAATATTTAACTAATTGATTTGTATGATTAATACATAATTAAACAAATATTATCAATCGAGTTTACGTACAAATTTAAATTTGGAGTTGGCAAATTTGTAAGTACCTACTTGTTATCCTTGTTTAATCCTTTTAAATGGGTTTTGAAGGAAATTTATTAAATCCAATCTCATTTTTCTTTGTTTTATTTTGACTTTTTTGCAATGTTGACTTTTTTTTTTAGTGGTTAATTTCTATTAGGTTATTGATCATTTAATAGATTTTATACATATAAAGGAATAGTGCATGAATAAAGTTGAGGTAAAATCATGAATGAAAAGTGTTGCATGTGGGAGAGATATGGTAAAATTTTCCAAGATTCGGACACAAGGGAGAAGGAGATGAGATGCGCATGTGGGCTACTCCAATGCTTTCCCCTGGGTTATGACACGACATGGAATTGACTCTCACTACCCTAAATTAGATGCATCGGGAGAATATGATACCTAATTCTTGGATGATAAGACTTGTCGCAGCCCCCACAAAACAAGAACAGAAGCTAGCTTAAACTTAGCCGATCCTTTCCCTTTCTCAAACCCTTCCTAGTTTGCGTAATTAGCAGGTAAGATCAGTTGATTATCAGCCTAATCATTGTCGTAAGCGACGAAAATCCCAAGTCATAAATCACAAGATCTTGTTCTTGGGGACACAGGAATTGAATCCGAAAAGATGCTTTTTTTTTCCAAGATGAGCTATTCGGGCGTAAACGAAACAGAACAAACAAAATGGCCCATTAGCTTGACCAGAACCTAACTAAGTCTAGCATAATCATCAACATGATCCAGAGCAGACAAGTGGTGCTGTAATTTCTTTACGAGAAACTTCCCAAAATTATTGAACCGAAGAGGGAGAAGAGAGAGGGGTTGGCCCCTATAAAGTTGAGAGGAGGAGGCAAGTAGCGTCCAGGACAAGTACTAGGGTTTCCGACAGTAGGCATGCATATAGGGTTTGTGAACTATGGGTTTTTTTTTGGCGTAGGACTGATCGTCTTCAGCGGCATGCGAATCTACTGGGGTAGCCTTCTTGGCTTTCCTTGGCTGTGTGGTTTGCGTGCAGCTGTGCTGCAAAATTTTGTGGTCCAAAGCTTGGGTTTTGTTTCATCAGAATATAGCCTACCGTTTGTGATTTTCCATGCCAAAGATATATACCGGCCTGCTATTGCATGTAAAGCTAGCGCTTATTGCATGCACTGCAGGATACAGCCACTGAAACATTGGCATAAGGATTTCATTATCAAAGGCCGGTTGCCCATTGGCCCACTCTCTCAGTTTTAGCTTAATTTAATGAATATGATTATATTCTCAAAACGTGACTCCTTTCATTGAAGCAATATAGCCACAGGAGCAAAAAGAAAGGAAAAAAAATGTATATATAATACTCTTGCTTCTATGAACTATATATATTTAGTGCAAACTCAATTTCTTTATAATTAAAGTAATTTTTTAAATTAATTATCATATATTTTCTTAAGACAATTAAAGTAATGGATATTTTCATTAATTTCTAGTAGTAGAGAGGATCTTACTCAAATTGGCACCCGTGACAAAGTAACATTAAAGCTTATCGTCAATAGGCCAATAAAATTTATAATGATTTTGGTTTTTTTTTTAAAAAAATCTAACGAGAATCATTCGCTCGCCTCCTTGGACCCTACAATTGGTGTTTTCTAGGCCCATATGTCCACATTTATTTGGGTTATAAGAAAAGATTCTATTCCTTTATTTCAGAGAATTCTTTTTTTTTTCCCCTTAATTCCCTTAAAAGAGGTGGCGCCAATTGACCGCGGGTGACTAATAGGCCACCGTCCGATCCACGAGTGGTAAAGATCAAGGGACCGCATTTTAGACGTTGAAGAGACTTGAACGAAACGACATCGTTAAGTGATTTCTATTTTCCTTACCGTCCACCAAAAAGTAAAAGCGCGTGAAAACGACGGCGAAATGGAAACATTATAAAAGGGGAAGAAAAATAAAAAGGAAGCTAGAAACGAACAAGCAAACATCACCAGTGGTCGTGAGACGCCTGAGGATCGATCTCCGGCGAATTATCTCCGGCTACGATATTTCCTGTACATGAATCTCACATTTAATATGTAGATTTGATTTTTTTATATTAATAATTACAATTCTAAAGAAATTCTTAGATTTATAATAATAATAATGGGAGAGGGAAGACAGCGTCCGACGATGGATCTGCTGCGGTCGGAGCCAATGCAATTGGTGCAACTCATCATCCCTATTGAATCAGCTCATCGCAGCATCTCATATCTCGGTGATCTCGGCCTCTTTCAATTCAAAGACGTTAGTTCTCTCGATTTCTTAATTTTTTTTATTTTGAATTTTTGAGATATCATTGAAAAATCTATAGATTTAATATGTTTGAGATTTACCTGATTTTCTTTTCATATTTTTCTTGCAGCTCAATTCGGAGAAGAGCCCGTTCCAACGAACATATGCTACACAGGTCCTTTAGATTCACAATTTTGATTTCTGGTTGAAGTTTGTATTATCCATGAAATTCTGCCCCCAATGATCGTTTTGAAGCCTAATTTCAAATTCTCATCTTATAAAACGTATATATTTGAAATTAACACATACACTTGCGGAAATCAGTGGAATGTTTGATGAGAAACTCTGCCTGGATACCGATTCAGCATGATCTCATAAAATTTTCTGAATACTTGGAGATATATGCTAATTTTTTGGGTTAATTTTTAAAATTTATGGTACCTTAAGTGTTATTGTATGATGCAGATCAAGAGATCCGGGGAAATGGCACGCAAGCTACGTTTCTTTAAGGAACAGATGACAAAGGCTGGTTTATCACCCTCAACTAGATCTGCGAGGAATGATGATGTTGATTTAGATAACTTAGAGGTATAATGGATGTTTTGGATTTTAACATTTTTGTTGTCACATTGAAAAGCAACCTTATATGTGGTATTGCTAGGTGAAACTTGGAGAACTTGAAGCAGAGTTGATAGAGATGAATGCAAATCATGAGAAGTTGCAACAAAGTTACAATGAACTAAAAGAATATAAGTTAGTTATGCAGAAGGTATGTTGACATCTCTTGGTTGCTTTGTTGCATTTTGCTGGTTATTAAGGCAGTAGAAGCGAAAATCTTAAATTCCGTATTTCAAGATAATTGGCTTATCGCCTTTCTTTGTTACTTAAAGTAGGAGCCTTATATTTCTTAGAGCTGGAGAGTGATATCTCAAGGTACATAATGCATTTATTATAATGGTATTGTTTTTTTATCTCAGGCTGGTGAATTTTTTCAGTCAGCTCAGAGCAGTGCTGCAGCTAAGCAGAGAGAAGCTGAAGCTGAGCAAAGGGGTGAAGGATCCATTGACAGTCCATTATTATTGGAGCAAGTATTGTTTTCAGTTTTTATATTTTCTATATTAGTATCTCTGATGCCTTTAATTCTTCTTTACATAACGCCTAGGGTGTTTACTTTTTGTAGGAAATGGTCACTGATCCATCTAAGCAAGTTAAGCTGGGATTTGTCAGTGGTCTTGTCTCAAGAGAAAGATCATTGGCTTTTGAAAGAATTCTATTTCGTGCAACCAGAGGAAATGTCTTTTTGAAGCAATCTGTAGTTGAAGATCCTGTCACTGATCCTGCATCTGGGGAGAAGGTTAATACCTGCATTTACCATTGTAGATCTAAAATTTCTCAGAGTGGAATTCACCTGTGGTTCTTCTATTCATGCATACTTTCTCTTTAATTTTGTATTCACTCAGAAGGTTTGTTTGTATGGCATCAATTTGCTACTTGTGTCTATCAGTTTATGTATTACTGTTTTCATCTCCTTTTACTCCTGCATGTTGTTTCGTCAATTTTATGTTCAGAGATGAGAGACGTTTATCGTTCTTATTTGCAATTACAGGTTGAGAAAAATGTGTTTATTGTCTTTTATTCTGGTGAAAGAGCAAGGAACAAAATTATGAAAATTTGTGAAGTTTTTGGAGCAAACAGATACCCATTCACAGAGGACCTAGGCAAACAATTTCAGATCATTACAGAGGTATGCTTTGTACCTTCTTTAGAATTCAGGAGAATCAGGACTCATGTTTATATGGAATTTGAAGCTTGAGGATAGTGCAAGCAGTTTTGCTGCTTTTGTCTTTTATTTTCTTATTATTATGATGTTCTGTAAATCATCTACTGGTCTAATGTGTATGCTTGAATATTTTGGTATTTGACTTTGTTCATTAAGAGGAGTTCTGAGTTTTGTCTGTTGGCCTGAATTGGTGTTTGGCTTTGTTTTAATTCTTGAAGAGGTCTGAAGAAGGTTGTTGTCTTTGGGGAAAATAATAGAAGGTGGAGCGTAATTCTAAAGTTGTGCAGAAGCAAAAAGCGACAAGGGTAGTATTGTTGAAAGGAAACCACCTATGTCATAATGCTGAAAGATGATAACAACTTAATGATGTGCATTTATCTTGAAGTTAGTGTCATTAAGAGGTTGCATCGACCTCTTTTCATGTTTGTAAATAATGCCCAGCTGTCACACCAACCTGTCACATGAACATTTTGTTGTTTCAGAATTTACTTGTATTTTTGCTTGATTGAATTGGTGCCTGGATGCCATTTTATGCTTTTCTTGTCAAATAATGAGCAATCTGAATTTTCTTTTCTTGTCAAATGAAGAGCAATCTGAATTTTGTAACCTCTCTTATCTATAGGTGTCTGGAAGACTTGAAGAGCTTAAAACTACCATTGATGTCGGACTGGTGCACCAGAGCAATTTGTTGCAGACAATCGCCTATCACTTTGAGAATTGGAGCCTTTTGGTTTGTTGAAGTTGACTTAATTCCTTTGTTTTGAAAAGCAAATGCTTCTATCTATGTTTTAACTTCATGTCCTTATGGTTGCATGTCGGTTTCTGTGGCCAGCTTTAACCTTTACTGAGTTCTTTTCAAGTATGTGCTTTCTTAAGTCACTGGAATTTGTTTCTTCTAATTATGTAGGTGAAGAAAGAAAAATCCATTTATCACACGTTGAATATGCTCAGCATAGATGTTTCAAGAAAATGTCTTGTTGCTGAAGGTTGGTGCCCTGTTTTTGCAACAAACCAGGTCTGTTTTTTGAACCTGTAATAATTTCTTCTCTGCTGCATAGCATTCCTGGTTAATATTGCACTAACCAACTTGAACATAAAAAATTTAATCATCTTAGGCTTGGTTTTGCAGATTCAAAATGTTTTACAGAAGGCAACTATTGACAGCAGCTCACAAGTTGGGACCATATTTCATGTTCTCCAGACAAAGGAATCACCTCCTACGTATTTCCACACCAACAAATTTACTTCTGCTTTTCAAGAAATCGTGGATGCATATGGGTTAGTCATTTTGATAGTTGCTGCTATCGTATTTAAGGAGACAATGGCTCTGTTGATATTCATAATGCCTTGTCTCCGGCTATCCATGTCCTGACTCCTGATTAGCATTAAGAGATCTTTTCCTTCCTTTAGATGTTTTATTGCTATGACATCTTTACTTAAATTTTGACATGTCACTTCTAAACCAAATCATTGTGGAAAGAGCTGACCTAAATATTATTGCAGGATTGCAAAGTATCAAGAAGCGAACCCTGCTGTATTCACTATCATCACATTCCCTTTCCTTTTTGCTGTTATGTTTGGTGATTGGGGCCATGGTATATGCCTGTGTTTGGCAACGTCATATTTCATAATCAGAGAAAAGAAATTTTCTAGTCAGGTAACTGGTTAATAGTTTCCTGGTTATTTTGGCAGTGCGCTTCATGTTCCTCATAATCATATTGTTTCTACAACTTATTTTTTTTTTATCTCATCAATAACAGAAGCTTGGAGACATCACAGAAATGATTTTTGGTGGTCGCTATGTTATTATGATGATGGCATTGTTCTCAATCTACACAGGATTGATATATAATGAATTCTTTTCAGTCCCATTTGAACTATTTGGGCCCTCTGCTTATGGATGCCATGATCCTTCTTGCAGGTAGATATTTGTCTGTGTGATAAAGAGTGGATCGGCAGAAACCTGACTTTGTTGTTGTCCTCCCTTTTGAATTATTTACTTTCATCTCTTTACATTGCAGCGATGCTTCTACTGCGGGTTTAGTAAAAGTACGTGCCACTTATCCTTTTGGTGTGGATCCTAAGTGGCATGGTACTCGGAGTGAGTTACCGTTTCTTAACTCATTGAAGATGAAGATGTCAATTTTGATTGGAGTAGCTCAGATGAATCTTGGAATCATATTGAGCTACTTCAATGCAAAATTTTTCAAAAATGAAATCAACATTTGGTGAGCCACAATGATTGATTTTGTAGAATACTTGGAAAAATGCTTATCTCAGTTTCTATACTATTTCAAAATATTTATGAGTGACTTAACATATTGATTTAATAAATTATAACATTGTTTAGGTACCAATTTGTTCCTCAATTGATATTTTTGAACAGTCTGTTTGGATACTTGTCACTCCTTATAGTCGTGAAATGGTGCACTGGTTCTCAAGCTGATCTTTATCATGTGATGATATATATGTTCTTGAGTCCTACAGATGATCTCGGTGAAAATCAGCTTTTCTTCGGTCAGAAGTTTCTCCAGGTTTATTTCATGTATTGTTAACCATGTGAAAGTTTTCTTTTGTGCTATTCAACATAGACTTATCGATTTTGTGTTTCTTTAACAGATTGTGTTACTGCTAGCAGCTCTTGTTTCTGTACCATGGATGTTGTTTCCAAAGCCTTTTCTTTTAAAGAAGCAACATGAGGAAGTATGTGGACAACACTCTCTTTTCGCTATAAATGACATGTTGGATTGTGTATATACCCCATTGTTATATATATTTTAATTGCTTTGCTACTCTTCTTTTGAATTGCTTGTCATGCCATTTAATGTTGATGTAGAGGCACCGTGGTCAATCCTATGCACTATTAGATAGCTCTGACGATGACCCTCTTGAAATGGAATTGCATCATGGTTCTGGTAGCCATGAAGAATTTGAGTTCAGCGAGGTCTTTGTGCACCAACTGATACACACTATTGAATTTGTGCTTGGAGCTGTGTCTAATACAGCTTCATATCTGCGGTTGTGGGCTCTAAGGTAGGTTGTAACAACTTTAAAATCATTTCATCTCCCTTCCTTGCAAAGATTAGGCTCTTAACGGCATCTCGGTGTTTTTGATTTTGCATTTTACAGTCTAGCCCATTCCGAGCTGTCAAGTGTATTTTACGACAAGGTTTTACTTCTAGCCTGGGGGTAAGTATCTTTCTCTTTGACACATTTTTACTTAAATTAGAAAGTACTTCCAATTTAAACGAAATTATCATTATCATGTGAACGGTTGCAGGTTCAACAATATCATTATTCTTATTATTGGCATATTTGTATTCATATGTGCAACGGTCGGTGTGCTACTAGTGATGGAAACCCTCAGTGCATTCTTACACGCATTGAGGCTTCATTGGGTGGAGTTTCAGAATAAGTTCTATGAGGGAGATGGATATAAATTCCAGCCATTTTCATTTGCATTAGTTAGTGAGGAAGATGACTGAAAGGACGGAAAAAAAAAAAAAAAACCCTAAGGTAGGATACAAAAAATATAGTTGGATCTGAAACAAGATACTGTATAGGAATCGGTGAGATTGCGTATTGGGATTAGAAATGTTAAGAGTGAGGAAGCAAAGTGTTGGGACGACCAAGCTCGTTCACTTGCCTCCGTTTGTCAATGTTGTAATTTGTTCAGTAGAGATTCTTTACAGGTACAGGTGAGATGCCAATGCCATTGTCTTTTCCACACCGCTGGTTATGGAAATTGTCTGTCAATTGGAAAACAAAATATAATTGCGACACTTGTATGTATATCATGTAACAAATTGATTCTTTTGACTCTTTTTGCTGCTACTTTTTCATGGAAGACCATGAAAATAATGGTGATATTTATTTGTACAAGAAACCTAATACCTAGTAGACTTTGTTTTGCTTTCAATATTTTTTTGGCCTAGCAAATAATAAATGGGAGTCACTGGGTTTCTTTTCCGTTTTTCTCTTAAATTTTTAAGGCTTTTTTTTTTAATTTACTGGTCAAAGAAAACCACCATCAAAACCAAAGAACGAATGTATTCAGCCATTGGCTTGACCCAGAGATCATCCATTAGGACCATTACCCTTTCCATATATAGGTAAACATCAAGTGTTACATCCCAGAAGTCTTAATTAGCACACAACTATTTACTAATTATCTCTAGCATACACCCCACCTATCGGGTACTCAGTTTCCAGCCAGAGCAAATGCAAAAGTCTTAAGTACTGGCATAAATCTGGAAATATATGTAAGTTGCATTATCATCTACTTAATATTTACGAAGAAAATCTACTGTGACTTTGTTTGCAAGGCAGCTACACTTGAGACCATTGAGTCCACTCCACAAACATTGCGACCCCTGCAGATCTTGTAATATCCCTCCTCTCCCCAATTTTCTCCCCAGGAATTCTTGATGATCCAGTAAGGCTTCTCCTTGAAGCGGATCGGCGCGTAACCTGCAGAACCATACCCTACAAGAAGCACCCCATGATCCAAATGCCTCCCGCAAATGTATGGGCATGAAACTCCTTTCATATATGTCTGCATGAAAACTGCATTGATACCCACTGCACGAACCAAAGCACACATGTTTATATTCCGTCTGCTAATCTGGGCCAAAAAGTGATCTCAACACTGCAAAAAGCATGGAAATTTACCTGCAAGTGGACCGTGCTTCACCAAATTTGCAGCGATTTGATCCTCATTGACGGAAATGACACTGAAATTAGAGACCGAGGCGGCAATCTTGCTCTTGTCAAATTTGCAGGCTCCACGGTCATTCCCGGTGTAAGGGTAGTCATCCTCTCTCTCAAGTCCACCAGCCTTTAGGGTGTACTCGAAGGCAGTGGTCATAAGCCCACCATTGCACCCTGAGTCACACGCACCATATTCTTGTGGATCACACTGCAAATTACACACATTCTTATCTCAGTTGAGCTGATTTTTTGTCAGGTAAATCACCATAAGGCATTAGTCAAAGCTACCAAGCAACACCCAGAGTTTTAAGCAAATTTTCTAGCACTAGAATTGCAACCAAAGCCATGTAAAGAAATGATCTTTCATGATACAAAGGAGTTGTCTTAGAGTTAATGACCACCTGTGACAGACAAGTTTCACTCTCTTATTAACTTAAGCCAGCTTTCACTCTTTGTTAATGGAAAGAAAAAGGGTAAATTAAAACAAAAGAAAAGATAAATATTCAAAAGCTGTAACTAAAAGTAAGAAGAAGATTGGAACCTCGTGATCACAATCGACAAGCTGCTGCTCACTCAAGCTCACAAGCTCCCCTGTCGACAAATAATGGGCTCCTTCCAGAGCTCCTGTTGTACTAAACGACCAGCATGATCCACACGAGCCCTAATCATCAAAAAGGAAGAAATTTTGACTAATCAGTATAAAGGATTATCCGCATAACAAAAGACTTTAAGTTTATATATTACTTGGTCTTTAACGCCTGTAACGGCGCCGTGATCGCGCCAGTCAAAGTCGGTAGGTAGGCCGTTGGTTGGAAGGATGGGGGCCTTTTGAGCATCGGCTGGGAGCTTGAGCGGTCTCAAGCCAAGGAACTGACGGCGGAACTCCGACGGTGTTAAATCGGAGAACTTTGTGACGCCGTGGACGGCGGTTGGGTCCAGGAGCTGATGACGCTTGGCCCGACGCAGGTTAGCCTTGAAGACTCCCAATCGGTAATCGTGCTCCTCCTGCGTGGCGTAGGTTTTCCCGTACTTGGATTTGAACAGCGTGAAGTGGTGCTCGGCGTTGAGGAGGTGGTCATCGGAATCTTCCCCGGCGCCGTTGGACACGACTTGACGGATCAGAGGATCGTCTTCGCTGACGACGTCGGAAACGACGGCTGAAGCAACAACGGGTGAGAGGAGGAACAGGAGAAGAACAGGGAAGAGAGAAAGGCGGTCCATTTTGGAAAGGGCTAAAGGCCAGAGCTTTGCGAAGTGAGGCTTAAAGGACGGGCCATAGGGGGATATTATAGCAGTGGCTCCCATATTATTGTGAGTTGGTGGGAGGATAATGGGTTTTCGACACGTGTTCTCTTTTCATTGGTGGATAATGGGTTGTGCCATTTGACATTTTTTAAAACAAAACTACTTATTCGTATTGCGCAATTATTGTTTCTTAACCCATTATTTCCTAAGTGCGCACGTTTTATGGTGTCATGAGCTAAGCTTTCTAACTTATAAGTCATGTTCTATTAAGTAGACAAAAATTTATATTTATAAATTCAAAATTTATATTATTTTTATTGATATAAGATTTGTAATATTTTATTTTATTTTAATTATGTACTATTTTTGTTGTAATGACTATTTTACTCCTAAAAGAAAAAAATTCATTTTAATTTAAATATTTTTCATAAGAATCTCACATCAGTGAAAAGTTAGGTAAACTTTGTTATTATTAAAGTAAAATCTATCACATTCTATGCTATTTTAATTATATGATACAAACTCTTTCACTTGTAAAAAAAAAAACCACTTTAATTTTAACATATTTCAATTTTAATATCTTTTATAAGAGTCCCACATTAATAGAGAGTTGTATAAACTCTAATATCTCTTGTCACTAACTTGCACTTTCAATTCAAAAAACATAAGAGAAATACTTACAATTTACAAACCCGAGATTCATTCCATAAAATACGTAGGAAAAACACTAATATATTTGGATAATATGATAAATTTCACATAAGATTGTTAGTGGAATTCAACATTGAATAATGAAAAAGCATGTCCCACGTTTGTATGATACAGTTTTCTTGCCCGTATAACTTTTTTCTCCATTTTGAATCCTAATTCAAAATTTACATCTTTCGTCTAATTCCTAAATAATTTGTATCGACACCATCTAAATATTTTGTCTTTTTCTTTTCCCCATAATTTCTAAATATTCTTTACTTTTTTTTAACGAGGATACGGTCTTGTTCTGCAATCTTATTCAGTGTCCTTTTCTCCAATACAAAATATCCTCTCCATCACCTTATTTATGTACAACCTTACAAAATGTTTTGATTCTTAATTACCAAGATTTCTACTTTGATACGAAACCTATACCCAAAAAGTAAACACACCCTGACCCACAAACTAAAACAACTGGAAAAAAGGTTTGAAAGCCCCTTTTTTGTTCCCCTTTAGCTTTGCTCATCCATGATGTCACCTCTGTCCCCAAGCCAATCATTTACATTGCAACAAGGTTTTTTTAAGTGCTAAAAATGTTTTAGAACTATATTCATTTTTGTAATTAAATTCTTATTTTTTATTATATTTAAAAAAAACTTATTTTTTGACCACGTCATATATGACATGAATAAAAATGTTAATTAATATTAAGTTTGACGATTATCAATTTGTCGTTACGGATAGAGGTTTGTATGAGTATAAATCAAATGATAAGAATTTATTTAGATATAATTAAAAAATAAATGTTTAATTACATAATTCAAAGATTTTTTTTTAAATGATTAAAACCTTACAAGAAGATCTAGAAATTGGACTCAACAAAAGAGATCATTGGATTGGGCCATGCTGAACCATGGGTTTATTGGACATAACAAAACCTAGATCCAAAATGAACCTAACTAATCAAGCCCATGTGCTCAGGACGGGCCTTAACTCAAGCCCAAGAGCTCCGAACAGGCCTTGACCTCAGCCGACACTGAGTCCATTAAACTTTTATTTTTTATTTTTTTTTGTGTTAAAGGAGGAACGAATGTGCTTTTGTTTTACTAGCTTTACCGCTTTAGAACAAGACACGTTTGCCTCTGTTTGCCCCCAAAAGCCGGTGTCCTGACGTTCGTTGCGTCCGGTCCGGTTCGTTAGGGTCCAATTCATCCCTCAACTAAGCAATTTACAGTCAAAAAAACATTAGAAAAAAAAAGTCACCGTCTTGGCAAGGAGGCTTAGGAACTGAAGCAAAATAAGCTTTTGCGGAACCTTACCAACAAATAAACGTGAACAAGAAACTTACAGTTTACAGAGGCTAAGAATAACCAGAGCTTGAAGATGGATGAAGATCACAGTCACGGCGGCTTTTTGGAGACAGGAAAAGCGGATAGATCGGTGTGGTTAATGAAGTGCCCGGTGGTGGTGGCCAAGTCATGGAAGAGCCACACCGCTTCTTCTTCCGATTCTCAGCCTGTCGCCAAGGTCGTCCTCTCCCTCGATCCTCGCAAACCCGACGACCCTTCTTCTCTCCAGGTACTCTTAACCACTTTGTTTATAAATTTGTTAGCGGCGCTTTTTATTTTTTATTTTTGTAGTTGCTCTTTAGGATAATTTAATTTAATTTTTATGGATTAATGTGTTTAAATCAGCTTTCAATTAGGCTTTTTACTAGGAAAACCCTTGATAGTTGTGATTAGAGAATAATTACTTTGAAGATAACAGATTGTGATCTATGAATTTTGCTACCTGAACACATAATTACAGTTGTAGATGTATCCGTTTCCTTATTAATCATGAATTCGCCCTTAACTCATTTTTAAGTGGAAAATTATAGTAGTAAAAGATTTCTCTATAATTGATTGCATAAGCTAGCAAGGAAGAGATTTGGTTACATGCTTGTTATCAGTTTACATTATAATGATTTTGTCGTTTTCTCCTTTCTTATGAGTTTATCGATTGATGATCAGTTTACTATGGAGATGGCTGGATCCGAGAGTGGAAATATACCGAAAAGTTACTCTTTAAATATGTTTAAAGACTTTGTTCCTATGTGTGTCTTTTCTGAATCAAGTCAAGGTAAGGATTATGGTTAATTGCTTCTATAGCTTCTCAAGTTTGCATGTATCTAATGCAGTTCTTTTTCTTAATTTTGCTAATCTAACATTAGCTTTCCGTTGTGACTTTGTACAGTGACTTGAAGTAGAGATTGCTCATTGAATTGATTTTCCTGTGAAAACTGCGTTTGACATTTCTCTTACTTTCGTGATTTTATTAATGTGTTGTTCTTTACATGGTGCACTTGCTGTAGTATAGCAAGGTTGGTTTAACTTCTGTGTAATGTGCACATTAAGAATCAATTTTCTTGTCCACAACTTTATTAAGGGGAATATTTTATTGCTAAATTTGTCAGGGGAATTCTTATACATACCCCTAAAACGGATATTTAGTATTTTGTGGAATATTTCTTTTAATTAGCATGATGAATGTGAATCACAAGGAACTTTTGAAGAGTTTAAGTTGGAGTTTATTCTAGGAAAGCAACTCTCTCCTAAAACGAATTATGCTAGTGAACACCGATGCAAGCAAGGGTGGGGGACCAGACACGGGCTATGCATAGAAGGTTACTTTACATATCTATCAGGAAAAATTAATAATCCTTAACTTTGGCATGCTATGTTGCATAGAAGTAGCTAGTGCATTTTCCTCTAACTTATGCACCATGTCTATGTATGGTTGTGATAACTTCTGTGTTAATGTCTAACCTCTCTCTATCATTGGAGAGCGGTTGGGAGAATTGCGTCTGTGCTTTTGTTTGTGACCTCTGCTCTATTTTGGTTCTTTTCATTACAGGTAGGGTTGCAATGGAAGGAAAGGTTGAACATAAATTTGACATGAAACCACATGAGGAAAACCTCGAGGAGTATGGGAGGCTGTGTCGTGAAAGGACAAATAAGTCCATGATCAAGAATCGACAAATACAGGTAGGTCAGTTAGTATACATTGCTTTGGCTAAGGTATATTTGTTTAAATGTTATATGATGCCAAATATCTTATTTATGTGTCCTTGATCCATTTTAAGGTTATTGATAATGATCGTGGAGTACACATGAGGCCAATGCCTGGAATGGTTGGCTTAATTTCATCCAACCCCAAGGTACTTTGAGACGTGGTCTCCAAAGAATGATATTTGTCAATTTTTTACTCTTTAAATGCTTTAGTATTGGTTTGGAAGTATACATTGACACTTCTTATTGTCAATGTTCTCTAAGCAGGATAAGAAGAAAGCAGCGCCAGTTAAACAAACAGATATGAAGAGAACCAGACGGGATCGTGGAGAGTTGGAGGATATAATGTTCAAGCTGTTTGAAAGACAACCAAATTGGGCTTTAAAGCAACTTGTCCAAGAGACTGATCAGCCTGCTGTAAGCCTCTTACCTTCCCTCCTATCGTCATCTCCGCATGTTTACCTCCGTGTTCAAGCTCTGTTTCTTCTTCCTCTTTCCAAGTGATATATCTTATTATTTATACTCATGACTTGAGTGTTTTTTTTTTTTTGAAAAATGACTTGAGTGTTTTTTGCTGCACTATACAATTTGACCAGTATCTTGAAAATTGCAATTTGCTTTTAAAATGAAAAAGGAGTTCTTGGCAAGAATTTGAAATGACCCATGTGTTTTCTTAAACTTCTCTTTTTGATGGTTGATATCCTGTAATTCTTGTTTTTACCTTATGCAGTTATGTGTGTGCTTTGTTAGCTGATAATTCATGTGTTTGAAATTGTTTTTGTTTACCTTCCCTGCAGCAATTCCTGAAAGAGATACTGAATGAGCTTTGTGTGTACAATAAGAGGGGCACCAACCAAGGAACTTATGAGCTTAAGCCAGAATATAAAAAATCGGTTGAGGACACAGGAGCTGAATAGCTCATACCTAGCTGTAATTTATTGTTTCTTTTTCTCTCTCTTTTTTTCTTAAATTAATGGGGCCAAGTCTGAAAGAACCCTTATGAAGAGGATAGAGAGAAAAATCAGCTAAAGATACAGTGATTTTAACCAAGGAATCAAGGGACAACAGTAATTGTGTTCGGGGAAAGAAAACTTAGCCGCACCTGGACCTTTGAAGTCCACGTGGTGCAATTTAAACCATCTTTGATAATATCTGAGTAGGGGTCTAGGGGGAAAAATATGTCTAAATCAAAATATAATCTCAAAGCCTGATCAATAAAAAGAAAATATCTATTGTGATTCATATATCAAGTGTATTTGCACTTTGATTCTCCTTGCATATCAACTATGGTTAGATTGTTCATTCTTTTAACCAGTTTACAAGAGTAGTTATTGTCGTTTCATGTGATTCTCTGTACCTTCCTCTCTCCTATCTGGTTTAATTCGTCAAATCTGTGAGATAGCTGGATATGCATATGGATAGATATAGTGCAGGTGCTGATCTCTTGTAATGTTATATTGGCTTAGCAAGGCACTTTGAGTATACGGTAATTGATTGTGGAATGTTACTTCCCCTATACCTTAATGTTGCTTTAGTTTGATCACGATGTGTTTGTGCTTTATGTCATTAGCTTCACACCAAAATGGACAGATTTTGTTGAGATCAAACAGATTGGAACGGCACTGGCATTAGAAAGCAATCCTAATTGCTTGGAGGGGGAAAAATGGAGGAAATTATTGAATAGTTTCTCAATGCTTTCTTTACTATAGAATTTAGTTTGTTTTGGATAAATCTTTCATGTTCAAGTCTGGAACAAATTCCCCAAAGACAAGAGTGGTAGTACTCATGGCTAGCAGCCTTCTGCCGATGGGCTCGATAGGTTATGGCCTAGCCTGATGGGTTATCCATCTATAGTTGTTCTAAGTACTTTATTGTGGTGCTTCAGGGCCGACTTGTGGGCATTCTCTCCACTGTCAGGAATTGTCTTTTCCGGGAAACAAAAGGAAAGGAAGAAGGAAAGAAGTTCCATTCTGAAACCGATTATTGCCCAAAATTTTGGCGGAGATCTGCAACTTTTGTTCAGCTCTTCACCGTGAATTAACTTTTTCCCATCATTGTTCATTCTGGCGTCTCTGGGTCCTTCAACTTTTATGTCAAACATAAGCTAGCAGACAATTGTGGTTAGAAGTCAAACTTTTGCCCCAAAAATGAACAGAGGTTTCAATTAGCGATAATTGACACATTAATTGCTGTCCATGGTTCAGTTGGTAACATTATGAATCAAAACCGAAAGTCTTCATTATATTCCAACCTTTTGAGAATGTTGGCCTGTATAAAGCATGCAAAAGTTAAATCCCAAGTCCCTAGAACCGCAGCAACCCAAGAAAGGTTAAGCATCTTGCATCATCTCTGTTGGATCAATCAAGACTTTATTAACAAGATATGGCCATGACATAACTAGTAGCAAGGAATCCCTTGCTTTAAAAGTATTAACTTTGTAATGTAGAATTAAACCCTTGTTAGTTCAAATTCAATAGATAGATAGCCACCATTTTATGCTACATGATGTTATTGCAACATTTCTTCGAAACAATCATTTTGCATATCTTTAATGCTCAATACAGCATTCAAAGCAATCAAATTGTTAATGACTTCTTTTTTTTTCTTGTTCCAATTCCACCGTTCTATTATTCGTTGCGTGTTATAATTGCTGATTACGGATTTCAATCTCCACCCAATATGCTTGCGGAGGATGGAATGATCATGTTATGTAGCCCCATGTTACTACCTAGGCCATGGCCAAGAGCTTCAAAAGCAAATGGATGCTAAGGTCACATAGATTACAGTAGCAATATTACAGCGATGACGTTAAGGGGAATTGGGGTTTGAAAGCTGGGAAAAGTGAAACTTCAGTACTGATCAGACGGCCAAGCATATGAATTTCTCCCCCATGGGCAGTTTCCTATCGCTTCTATAGAATTAAAATGAAAGAAAAGTATGCTAGGTGACGAACATGCATGTTTGGTTAAAGTTCTTTCAAATCGCACCTAACTAATTTCATTTTTGGGGTTTCAAGCAAAAACTGGGGAGCTTAAAGGCTCTTAACAACCGGGTATTTGTTCGTTGATTGCATGGTTTCATTGTGAAAAGACTGATCATGCCTCAAGGTCGTAATCGATGCTAAAGACGTGTCACCGAAAATGCCAAGAAAATTTGAGTGGGAATTTGACCCGCAACATTATGCCCGGAAATGAGCCCTTGTAGAGAGCGAATGGCCACCGGTGTGTCGCCCACTGATACATCTTGTCAGACCCACGCGAACCCAACGATGATGAGGGATCTTGAAAATGACCAACTAGGAATCTTCTTTGTCAGCTTGGAAAAATTTCCCATAGCATCTTTTGTCGAAAAGATTCCATTACCATCTTCTCAATAAATGCGAGCGATTGAGCATGGCTACCGATCAACTTGACTTGGACTTTTATTTGGTATTGATGGGGTTTGGGGTGCCCCATTGCAGGGACCTTTTCTTTCACCATAGTGCAACTAAAAGAGAATGGTAATGGAGACTTTGTCACTCCCATGAACGTGGATGCTAAAAGTGGGAACCCCATAACCAACGAAACAGAGAGAAAGGCTCAAAGAGTCAAAAGATGGTTTGATTAGAAATATGGAAGCTGCGGCATCGCCACCATATCTTCTTGGATCAAAATCACCTTGGTATCGCCACCATATCTTCATGGATCAAAATCACCTTTGTATAAATATATGATTCATGTCTATCCATACATACAAATTATAACGAATTGTCTATTTCTTCTTCTGTCTTCTTATGCTTTCGGATTTCGGCTCATCTTCTATCCATTGTGTGCTTTTTCCTTTGAATGTCAACGAATTTTGTTAAGAATTTATAACGAAAATTGTTCACCCAGATGAATCTCAGCTTCTTTAGGGGCATTATAACGTAGCACATAAGATACTTTCACGCGATATACTTGACTTTGCTAGCCCATCTACTGAGTGATTCATCTCTTATGGATTATGCACAAGGGATAGACTTCTACAACTGCTTTTAAATGCTTCAATACAATTTTACGATATGGATCAATTTCAAGAAACAAGAGACTGATTTGTAGCTTGTAGTATGTGTTTGTAGAATCACTCTTAACATTAAGATAATGTCTATTGTGTGTTTAAATTAAGTTTGTAAGACCGATGAAACTATGATCATATATATATATATAGATTAAATTATTAATCTGTACATTATATATATTGAATAACGAATTACAATTTTTCAATTTATTTCAAAAATTTTGAATATTCCTAAACGTATGTAAGAGTTCCAACAATACCGTAATTTTTCATGCAAAAATTCACTCTTGCCATATAAAAAGTGTGCCTCACGTTGCTATATGCATAATTAGTTGAATCGTAGACATCAAACTTGTGCTTTCTGAGCAATGAGCAACAACATTCACATGCCCAGGCATTTTTGATGTCTGTTGCTTTGGCCGCGGGATCCAGCTTTACCAATCGAGTTAAGTTTTCCTTTTTCTTTCTCATATTCGTAATCATGAAAGGGCTGTATTATTGCATTAAAACAGGGGGACAAGTAGAGTTGTAGATATGGCTCTTCAGAGAAACATTCATAACAGCTTTGAAAAGTTCTGAGCCTTAGATCTTATACATACACCAGGGGAGGTATGAGCTGGGTGCGTGCCGAACTTGGTTCCATTCAAGGAACGACATGGGCTTGTTGGATGAGAGTGATCGCTAATAAGATGGTTGCAGTAATGGGAACAGTTTTGGCCATTTGAGAGGGACCGATTGATTTTTCCAGGAAAATCTTGGACAAGTTGTTAACATGTGGCACAGAATTAGAGATATTGCTTGCCATCGAACAGATCTTGACGGATCTTAGAAATTATTCATATAATTACGATAATTAAAACTTTCGTTATTTTTTGTTTAGATGTGCTCGAATGAAAATAGATAAGATGAATTGACATATACATATATATATATATATATATTACAAGGATTTATATGTTAAATTAATTAAATTGTTTTTTTATCAACTAATACGAATATATTTTCATATAATATATAATTAATTTTAATTAAAATTAAGTAACACCTAAGGAATATAGGGAATCGGTCTTTGAGACAAACAAACAGTTGAATCCACATCGATTAATATACAAATTAATCACATAGTACTTATAATGTAAACACCATCAATGATCACAAATGTTTGGTTCATATGAATCATGGAAAATTATTGCACACATATGTAACATTATTAGCCTACCACACCATATATATAGACTTATTAATAACTTGACAATTAAGCCTATCATTAATGGTCATAAATGTTAAGCTCCAATTAGGAGTAACTCTTACTGTATTTATTATTATTTTAAGTATATGTTTTGAAAGTTAGTTATTGTAATGAAAGTGATGTTGACATATATATATATATATATATATATATATATATATATATATATATATTNNNAAGTAAGTAGTAGTTATAGTATATATATATATATATATATATATATATATATATATATAATGTATAATAACTTATCCTTTTTGAAAGATTTATTTCTAAATCTTAACTACCTTCCAAATGGTAAAGCCAAGCAGAAAAGGGGGGGAAAGCCTTGCCTATTAACAAGTTAGTCAATTTTGATGACTTGATGCGTAATCATCAAGAAAGATTCCTTTATTTATTATTTTTTATCAGTCAAAAAGCAGGAAAGCAATTTGCATCCATGGTGTGATGGATTTGATCCAAGCTTTCAAAGCCCTTTATTAATTAGACTACAGCACACGGAATTTGCAAAATTACGTGAACCAATCTAATCATGTTGGGGTTGTGTTAACGAAAGCATGTGAATAACTTAGCCATTGTTTCACCAAATATCTCTGTCTCAGCTCGTCCACAGTGTGGGTGGTGGTGGGTGGAATCACTTTATGTGCCAAAAGCGCCAAGCAAAAAGCAATAAAGAAAAATCACTAGTGGTTTATCTGCTAAAGAGTGAAAACCGAGGAAGAGGCCAACCCACGTAAAGCTAGGGGGATCTTTCCAAAGGTAGGAGCCAGGGGTTTTGGTTCTAAAATCTCTAATCTCAAATTTCATCATCAAAGCTGGAGATCATTGGGATTCATTGGGTTGTTGTTGTTTTCTATCTCCAAAAGTAACAGGATCAGAAAGAAAGAGATGCTAGTGTTTTGGTCCTTTTGGAAGTAAGGCTTAATGCAAACTTCCAAGCTTTGATGATCCCTAGCTATACACCTACTGAACGCCTCTTGACTTATTATGTCTTGGATGTTTGTTTTCGAATCAATGGTAAATATTCTCAAGCAACAAAACTTGTAAACATGTCAAGCCTCTTGAGTCATGATTCATGATTTATTTGAACTAAGGGTAGCCGACCAATTGGCCATAAAGCAGCACAACTCGAGCTATGCTTTTCCTAGTCCACCCTGGACAGGATGCAAGGCTCCAGGCCAATGAGTATGGTCTTTGTTTGCCAGGAGATAAGTTTTCCTACTTTTTCTCCTCTTTGCTACATCGTTCTTGTTCAATCAATAGGTCTGCTGAGTGCTGAGTGATATCCTATGTAATGTTGCATTCAAGCAATGACCCACTCCCTGGTCAATGAGCGGCCCTGGTTCACTTGCTGCTGCACGTTCACCCAGAAACAGGTCAGCAAAACTAAAGCAGGAAACTCTCAGTTACAACTTAATCAATCTAGAAATTCAACTTTAGACTTTGCGAATGTAACCAAAATGAAATAGTTAGGTTCATTTAATAAACTGCTGAATGCGACTTAACAATAAAAGGAGATCCAAAGGGATCAGTTCAGCTACTCTGCTAGCTCAGTCTTAAAGAAAAAAAAAAGGGTCTTAAACCTTTTGAATGTAACCAAAGTGCAATAGCTAGATTCCTGTAGCGAAACCGAATTGAATATGACTTTTTAACATCAGGAACCAATGCGATTCAAAGCAGAACTGTCCATGCAGATTGGTGAGTCGACATGACCATGGAAAACAAACAAGGTTCACGTTGTCTGCAAAGTGCTCAACATCATGTTACATGGCGTGAGAAGAATGATTTCAACGACATTCGACTTATCGATTCCCCACGACTATTCCAACCTCTCAAGTTACTAATCATGAATTTTTAGTGGAGTTTTAGTAACTCTGTCACCTGCAAATCTCAACTAATTCTGAAAAAGCAAAAAAAAAAAAAAAGGGTTATATCACTATGAACTTTTCTCAAAGAGTCTCACAGAATATTGTACCATAAGTGCCTAGCAAACATTATTATTGATAATTATATGCATTAATCAAGTTCTGCATGCTTTGCCTTTGATCCATGATTAGCAAAGAATTTTTTGACAATTAAATGAAGTTTTACAAACTTTTTAGTGCATAACATTTCATCAACTAGATTTGAATTGCAAAAATATGCTTAAGCCTAGCTTTGGATTAATTTTTTTTATATATACACGTACACATACATATACTTACATCACGGGTCTTTTCTGCACGTGTAATGTTGGTGTCACTATATCGCAAATATATTAATTTGTGTATATTTATTAGAATAACCTCAAGGGATAAAGAATTCCTCCCATACATAGGTAGACTTTATATTCTATTTTCTATTTATGGGTAGAATCATAGATTGAATAGAAGTCCACTACATACATTTCCTCCATGCCCTACCATTAATTTGGAATATTGGGATATCCATCTTTCTGCTCTGTAGGCGGAAAAGAGATCCCTTGTTTCTTTGGACTTTCCTTTGGGAATTAAACTAATAATAAACATGGCCAATTGCCATCAAGAAACTAGTACTACTAGTATGCTTTTTTTTTTTTTTTTCAAAAGGAGGTGGGAGATGAGTGAAACGAGTCGACTCAGGCCTCGACCAGAGGTCTGGCTTTGAAGATTCTCCCGTGCAAACGAAATCTATTTTAGCTGTCAGTTATGTACTTATGCGACCAAAAAAGAGAATGAAGCTGTGCCAAATGCAATTAAGATCACAACTGGATTGGTCAGGGAGGTGTCCGACCGGTTCATGCAGGCCGTGGTCAGACCCAGTTCTTTCTTTCAACCTTCACTTCTTCCCCTCTAGACTCACTCATTAGTAAAGCATTTGCTGTCAGATGCAAGCATTTTTTTTGTTTGGCTTAAAGATGGAAAAAGGCTAACATATTCTTTCGAGGGGCAGGCCTCTTTTTTTGAAATTTAGAATGATGATGGTCTCAATTGAGGGGGGGCAACATGTCTCTTAAAGCAAGGGAGTTGAGATCAGAAACGCAGCCCACAATCGAGCAAACTTTGGGAGTGGGAACTTTAGTGGAAACACTTCATTAGGTTCCTAGAGAGGATGATCAACACCTTTAATAACAAAAGATAAAGACCCTTTATCTCATTTGATTAAGGTAAGCTAGTACAATATTAAAGACATCTTTTCGTTTTTAGTACAGAGAGGGGGAATAAAAAACAAAAGAAAGAAGAAAGAAAAGCTATGGATTCCTCCTGTTGGCTCCTACCTTTTAATACACCATGGTCCTTGCTCTAGGTAAAAAGAAGAAAAAATGTAGTCCATATTTCTTTCTCTTTTTGCAAGCACCGCTAGAGTGGACCCTTTAGTTTGTTTGAAGCTAATGATCTTCCACTGCTGATATCGTGTGGCTCGATTACTTAATTATTTAATTTTCAAATGAAATTAGATCATTTTGATTGCTACATGATTTCTCTTTTCTTTGTTCGAAAAATATAAGAAAAAAAACAAATAGATTGATCTTAATTATTTGCAGCATTTGCTCAACAATTAATTCTCCATTGACAAGCTTAGTTGGCAAATGATCAGGCCTGTTCTAAAGGATAATCGGGTGGGATCTTCCCCGACAAGAATTTGTTAATTTATTGGAATGGTAGGGAGTGATAGAAGGAATTAATTTATTCAATTCAAATGCTAACAACTAAGAAGAAGAAAAAAGGTATAACTCTCCTCTAGAGTATATAATCGTATATACTGGTGATCATAAAGTGTAGAAATCTTTTACTACTATGTATTAAAATAATGAAGAAGATAGGAAAATACAAGAGATGCAAAGCTTAGTAGAATGTCAGAGGTGGGGGGGGTGATAATGGGGTTGAAGGCTTTCATGGGGCATGAGAACGCATGGGGTAGCTACCTTTCCCCCCTCGTGCGCGCTATCTATCAATGGCGGCTCACTCTATCACCTTCAATTATCATCATTAATGGCATGGTGCCAAAACAGAACCTGTTAGATAATACTGTAGTAAATAATCATCTCGTTTTCTTTTCTTTTATCTTCACGCCCTTTTCCTATTCAATTTTTCTCTCACTTCCCATTCCTGTTGTAAGCAGTAGTGCAATTGGGGGTTGTCTTGTCATCTAAGGAGGGTGGAACAGGGAAGAATGTGGGAGACAACAAAAAACATTTGAAGGGGCTAAGAACAGTTGACATAACGTCTTTTTAGGGCCCTTGTGGGCCATACGTTCAACATTACAATCCCTTCCTCCCGCCCTACCTACAACTATATTTATACCACCACCTCATTCCCTAGCTCACCATCCTCAACTCTCCTTAATCTCTTGTAATATCACTTGTTTTTTTTTTTAATTTTAGTTTCTGTTTTAATCTCAAGTGTTTGCTTCAATGGCTGATGCTGGTGGTTCAGCCTCTGGTAGGATGTGGTGTTCGATTCCTGAAAGGCTCCAGCTGCACATGGCCATGTTGGCCTTGCAGTTTGGTTATGCAGGGTTCCATGTGGTCTCCCGAGCTGCCCTTAACATGGGAATTAGCAAACTTGTTTTCCCAGTTTATAGGAACATCATTGCGTTGCTTCTGCTACTTCCCTTTGCATATTTTCTTGAAAAGTAAATTCTTACTGACACTCCTATATACAAGCATAAACCTCATTACTCCACCCTTGATGTACTAAACCCTAACTTGTTTTTCATATGTTCTTCTTTTTCCAGGAAGGAGAGACCAGCTATTACTCTAAATTTTCTTCTTCAGTTCTTCCTCCTCGCTCTTGTTGGGTACGCATGATCATGCTCTAAACCTCTAAGTATAAAGAAAAAAAAAAGAAAGAAACTAGGAGACAATTTACAAGTTAATTCATCACAATGTGGTGAGGACAAAAGCAAAACTAACTGTGGTCCTGTTTCATTTTCTTTTACGTGACAGAATCACAGCAAATCAAGGTTTCTACTTGCTGGGCTTAGATAACACATCACCAACCTTTGCATCAGCAATCCAAAACTCTGTCCCAGCCATTACCTTTCTCATGGCAGCCATACTAAGGTAAGCCCACAATCCCTTTGGTATAAACTTATACAGGGACTGGGGACATGACATGAAACGTGTCTGATTATTTTCATTTGCATGTTCTTGTTTTTCAGGATAGAGAAAGTGCGGCTAAATCGAAAAGATGGGATATCGAAGGTTATAGGAACAGCGTTATGTGTGGCTGGAGCATCAGTGATCACTCTATACAAAGGTCCAACCATATACAGCCCAGCTCCCTCACTGAATAGACCCACACCGATGTTTGTTTCATTGGGAGATGCAAAGGGAAAGAACTGGACCCTTGGTTGTGTGTATCTAATTGGCCATTGCTTGTCCTGGTCCGGTTGGCTGGTGTTGCAGGCACCAGTTCTGAAGAAGTACCCAGCTAGACTCTCTGTGACCTCCTACACTTGTTTCTTTGGTCTTATTCAGTTCCTGATCATTGCCGCATTTCTTGAGAGAGACCCTCAAGCTTGGATGTTCCACTCTGGCGGAGAACTCTTCACAATTCTCTACGCGGTAAGTATCTCATCAGTTCTTTCATTAGTCAACCCATTCAAAGAATTTTCTTTCCATTTTTTACTAAAAATAGTTGGAAAGTAGAGTCCTTCAAGATAACCAGAGAGAAAAGTTATCTTGGCACATGGGGGAGTTATTCTTTCTTGAAATTCTTGGCAACACATCTGCTTTTTTTCTTCTTTTCACATAGTGTGAAACGGGGTTCGCTCAACCATAAGCAATAAGGTGAATCCTTCTGCAACTTTTCTCGTACTGTGCATCCATGTCAAAAGCAATGTTTCATGGTCTATGATAAATCTTTCTGAACTGTCCTGGGAAAGTTAGTGTGCTGTCTCTTTACTTCATGAATATGCCTTATCAAGACCCAGAGGGGAGGGAGCCCCATGTACTCCCTGGGGCAAAGTCCAATGTCCGTCAAGTCTAACATCAGAAACAAAAGCCTAAATTTGTACCGTTTGAACCGGTGCTAAATTGTTGGTGATAAGGCAATATTTTCAGTCCAAGTTCAGGGAATATGTTAACCCTTTTGTTCTAAAAGATTTCTTCCATAGTTGTTAAGCTGCAGTACATTAGGAATAAAGTGGTTTATGCAATAATATGCGAGTGGTGTACGTGGTGGGCGAGTGAAAATGAAATGAGACCAAAAGCTAAAATTTGTGTGGAAAATGCAGGGTGTGGTGGCATCAGGGATTGCATTCGCTGTACAGATATGGTGCATCGACAGAGGTGGCCCTGTCTTCGTTGCTGTTTATCAACCTGTTCAGACTCTTGTTGTCGCCATTATGGCTTCCATTGCTTTAGGGGAAGAGTTCTACTTGGGAGGGTAAGTGGGTCCTTTTCTTCCCTCTTTCTCAACCATTATCTCTGCACCCCTTAGTTGAAAACTCATCAATCATCTGATAAAGTTGCCCCCCCACCCTCCATATGTACATCCCTAGCCGTAGGATCAAAATATCTGCCTTACGTACATTACGCTTGGCAACTTGGTTTTGACACCTTAATTTTTTTTCACTGTACATGAATTTAACGCTATTTTCTTTGTTTAACAGGATCATTGGGGCAGTGTTGATCATAGCGGGATTGTACCTAGTGCTTTATGGGAAAAGCGAAGAGAGAAAGTTTGCAGCTCAAGAAAAGGCAGCCATTCAATCAACTCCAGAGCACAGCAACAACAGAACACCAAGCCATATCAAGACATCCCTCACTCAGCCACTCCTCCCTCCCTCAACAGAAAACGTTTGACTAGGAAACCCCTAACTTTTAACCACAGTGCTGGCTGGAGAAAAAAACAGAGAAAAGGAGAAACAAATGGGAAGCACTACCTATATCAGAAAGTTTGTGTGTGCATGGATTTTTTTTTTTATTTTAATTTCAATTTCTTTTCCTCTTTTTTTTTAGTCAATGGCTTTCTTTAAGTAGCAGAGAGAGTTAAAAAGAAGCGTTTTTGAAAGGGGAATGATGATGAACATGATGATGATTATCACTGTCACCCCTGTGTGGCCTATGGGGGGCCTGAAATCACATATGCTTTTTATATGTCAATGTTATGGTTTGATATATGCAAATTTTATGAAGGTAATGCTCAAGTTCATTATGATGTATGGTGTGAATGGACCCACATTTGCAACAATGCTCATTTCAATATACTATTTCTGTTTTGGACCAAAGATGGCAAGGGAGACATGCCATAACCACTCTCATATTAAACAATTTTTCCAATCAGCAGCAAAGAAATAATCACATATGAGATTTCTCAATCTTCCCTTTTTGTTTGATCTCTCATCATGAAAGTTCATAACAAGTTGATTGCAAAAACATTATCGAAGCTTAAGGAAGACACCGACAGGGTATGACCACAGCCCGCATTTGGACGGTAACTAGCTAGATTTTATGTCTTGTTTGGAAGGCAGTGGGGGAAAATGACATGCATGCAAGAGAAGTGACAAACATATACTAGCATCTAATGAAGATAGAGGAAATTGATATGACTAACAAAAGGTTTATAAGAAAGAAAAAAAACATAAGGAAAAAGCAAAATTAGCTTGAAACAAGCAAGTCTTACGCCTCAATTTGCTATTTTGGTGTTTACCCATTTCTTTAAAAGCCCTTAAAAGTTAAAAGAGATTGACTCCGTGAATGTCAGTCCTAGCTAGCTAGAAGAGTCTTGGTTCAATCATTCATCACCTGCTAGAGTCCTGTGCTTGACGTCAGAATTTATGCTAGAAGAACGGATCCCAAGATTAATGCTTCATTAAAGAAGATTGGCATCATTAGAATATCCAATTATCACACTTAAACTTTTGCAAAAGCGAATTGTTTTCTTTTATTAATCAGTTGCTTTAGCCTTTAATGATGTGAATGGCATATGGCATCATTTTCTTTCATTCTGTTTTATGTTTTCCTCACCTTTGTGTCTTTTAAGTATTCAGTCTTTCTCGTCCAAACAAGATTTTTGTCTCAACGGAATTGTCCTAATTGCAAATTTGTTCTGACCTTTTCTTGCCAGTCTAATGAATATAAAGTGAAAAAAAGTCGTTTGCTTGCATTGGGGAGATGCCTGCTCCTCTGTATTTTCATCATTTACTTGTATAATTAAGTATGTCTTGACCCCCCAAAACAGGTTATGGTCATACCAAGATTTTAACTTCCATCGACTCAAACTGTTTATTAGCTTTTCATTATGAAAAATGTAAATCTTTAGCACTACAGGGAAATAGTATTATGTCAGAAAAATAAATTAATGGGGTTCATCTGCATAGTGAAATTAGTCACACGTCATAAATTTTTGTATAATTAAGTAAAAACCATAGATGAATGGAAGTGATTTTTCTTGCTTGGATTTCACAACACCACGCTTTGAAACTCCCCTTTGTCATAACCAGCGGGCTCGGCCATGGCCTTGACCCTGGCACTCCCCTCGAGGCCATTTTTTCCCTTGTATCGCCAAGCCACCCACAAGTAATCCAAGAAATTAACAGCATTGATTGCAGTCAATATCCAGTAGAAATAATCCAGCCTGCTTTTGTTAAGATCATTTCTCAGCCATCCTTTCTGATCCCCACCAGTTGCACGCTCAATGATTTTCACAAATGCAGTGCTTAGCCAACTCCCTATTCCAATCTCACTGAGAAACATTGCGCTGCTTATGCTTCTCGTCCCATCAGTCGCTTCATCGTAAAAGAATTCCAGTTGTCCCACATAAGTGAAGACCTCCGCACTGCCTATTAAGAAAAACTGCGGGAGCAGCCAAAACACGCTCATGGACGATGGTTTAGGATGGTCACGGCGTTTCTTTTCTACCAAAGCTGCTGAGGCCAAAGCGAAGATTGATACAAATAGGCCAACACCCATTCGTTGTAAGGATGTAATGCCACGGTGATGACCGGTGCGTTTGCGTAGGATTGGGACCATCCATTTCTCGTAGATAGGGACGAGTAGGAGCGCGTTGATGGCGCTGAAGACAGGGACTGAACCTGCTGGAATCGTGAAGTTGGGACCTAGCTTTCGGTCCATGATGGTGGCTTGGCTGATAAAGAAGGTTGAGAGTTGGGCAAATGAGATGGAAAGAGCTATTGTTGATGCCCATACAGGGAGTATTCTGACGAAGGACTTGAATTCTTCTACTTGAGTTACTGTGCAGAGTCTCCAGCGATTTTTAATGTTACCCTCAGGATCTGTAACCACTGCTGCCATGTCCAAGAACCTGCAAAGGCCAATTTACTAATAATTTAAGTAAAATCTTAAAGTAATTTTCAACAACAGATTATCAGGATGGTCTCTAGAGTCTTGTTTGCATATATATTAATTTTAAGTTATCTCAAATTAATATATGAGACGGAAGGAGTATTAATTACCTGTACTGTTTGGTTTGAGCAAGTTTTCGAGCACCAAAAATATCAGACTCTAGTGTATTGACCTCATATAGGACAGCTTCACGTCCTAATCGAACCCCTTTAAAATGGTTCCTCACAGAAGCCACGATAACCTGAAGAAACCTTGTAAAAGGGCTTCCCATGGGCTTTTGGTAACGATAGTAAGGTATTCCGGCACCTAGGATGACAGTAGAGCAAACCATAGCCACAGTGGGAACTCCAAAACCCCAGCCCCATCCTTTCTTGTCTTGTATATAAACCAAAAGTGTGATACCCAAGAGGGCGCCTATGTTAATGGCGAAGAAGAACCAGTTGAAGAACGAATATTTCTTCTGGACTTCTTTTTCATCAGCTTCGTCGAATTGGTCTGCTCCAAAGGACGAAACGCATGGCTTGATACCGCCAGTTCCAAGGGCTATAAGAGCTAGTGCAACGAAGAGAAAAGCTGATTGGTTGTCGGCTGCTTTTGTGCATGGTCTGGCCGTGCATGGAGGCGGACGTAGGCTGTCTATGGAGGCTGAGAGCGTCAACAAGACCATACCCTGAGAAAAAGAAGGACACAGGGTTTTAGATCATATGGTCCAACACGGAGCAGATCCATGATGGACTTACTGCTGCTAATTTGGGCTTTAGGCCAATTATCTTGGGTCTCTCAACTATGGGCTTTAGCCCATCTAGGCCTATGTGTAAGACTTCTGACTGGGTGATCTAGCCCAACAGATAATCTAAGCGTTTCCAAGGACAAAACAGAGGTAAGGAAACCCGTCATCCGGTTCAATATCCATTCAACTTCTTCTCGGACTTCAGAATCTAGGTACCTTTCACTGTGTTGCTTTCAATTCTTTCTGAGGTTAGGTGGAATCTATATATGTACATAAACTGGGATTTGGAGTGCAAATAGAATGGTATACGTCAATACAAAAATACTACTTACCACTGCATATATACAAGAAAAGATGATAATCGTCAAGAATCGACCCAAATAAGTATCAGCGAGAAATGCTCCAAGTAGAGTTAGAACATAGGCAGCTCCAATCCAATCGGTCACATGAGTGGCAGCAGATGGGAGCGACTGGTGGTATTCGAAAACCAGATAAGCCACCATGTTCACTGCTATTGCAAAAAATGCTAATCTCTCCGCAACCTCATTCACTACAACCAATGAAAACAATCACCCATGACCAACATCCTGTTCATAAATAAATTTCCACATAATATTGTGAAGTACCAGGATGTTCGTGGCTAGTTTCTGGTCAATACCTATTATAAATGGAGCTGCCTTCCATCCTCCAGTTGTTTGCTTATCTGCAACTTTCCCTCTGATATCCACGCATCCATTGCCCACTAATGTGGTTGATGATACAATTTCTTCCTGCAAGACATTACCCGAAGTGATTTCAGCTAGGTGTAAAGATTGCGCAAAAGATTCTGTTCAATTTCAAACCAACAAATAATTACCTTCTCATGATTCTGCTTCGTCTCCTCAACAAATTTCTCCATAGAAGGCTGAATAATGGACTTCTCAAACGGGTCGCCCCCAGGTTCCATTATTTCCATCCAAAAAATCAGACTGTTCTATAACTTCTGCTCTCAGGTAAAGGCTATAACATCAATTCTGGTAAGGATATCTTAATATGAGTTCTGGTATAAATAAGAGACCAATTTGCCTGCAAAAAGAAAGTGTGTACTTGTCCTGACGTAATGTTTGAATGGTTTGCTTTTGACGTTTCCAATGAAATTCGTGCTTTAACTTATGGGATAATGGTGTGTCGCCGGCAATAGAAAAGATAGTGTAGTAATACTTTAACTTGGGTCATTTCATTTCCTGGATTTCTGCAACTTCCACGTGTGGTTGAACCAAAGTACAACACGCTGAGGCAAGGCTTACATACTCACGATGGCGGTATTGTTTATATGAGCAAACCTTGAAATCTTGTATGAATCATTCAAGCTGCCGCCGACCATTTTCTGGTACGATTCGTTGCCGACAAGAGTCTCTTGGTCTGATCAGGTCAAACTCGGTCCTAAAATAAGTTCTCTGCTTCCCTTTTTTTTTTTTTGGTCTTTTTTGTTGTTCTTACAGGACATGGATTAGCCTGTTTGGGCCTGCTGCATATAAACTCACACGATTAGAACATGAGATCAGGCCGTAAGTTAGGATACTTAACTGAGCCTAAGCCCTAAGCCCTTGTTGCTTAGCTTTCATTGTTGTTCCTGTCATTCCGCATACGTACCTCGGCAGAAGAAAACTAGCTGTTATCGAAACTTCAAGCTTCTGTTTCTGTTCATGTACTAATTAAAACGTCTGGGTGTGCTTAGTAAATTCGTTAATTACTAAATGAATTTGAAGTTTTTCTTTTCTTCCCAATGGTTAATTTTTGACTATATTCGCACCCAAAGATGGATATTCCGTCTCTCTTTAAATAGAAATTTAATTGCATGGCGAAATGGGCCTATAGGTTTTCGTGTCAGCGAGAGTGACAGGTGACACTTGCTTTCTCAAGAGAGCACAGGGTCAATAATCGCACATTGCCTGCTCTCCGCTCACCAACCATATCCCGTTCTGAGTCGTTGTTTTTACTTCTTTTAATCTACTATCAGTCTATCGTTTCGCCATCAGTTTCTCATTGCTGGGATTAGCTCCGAACGTACGCTGTTTCTCATTCGTTGTTTCGTACTTGGGGAAGACTTTGATATCTGAAACGTGGCAATGAAGAAGTAGACTTTAGATTCGTATCCAACTGTGAATATTCCCATCTTCATTTTCTTCTTAGACTTCGCGTGTCATCTTCTTCTTCTGAGACACTGGATTGGAATTAGAGATGGTTGCGAGGTGGGATTGTGCCAGTTTTGCCTTGGTGATTGCGGTGGGCTTGATTTTTAGTGTAGCTGAGGTTTGTAATGGTGGAAAAACCAGCAGTTTCGTCAGGAATGATCAGTTGTCTCATGATATGCCACTGGACAGTGATGTGTTCCGAATTCCTCCAGGTTACAATGCTCCGCAACAGGTGATTTTCATTGAGAACCTTGTCCTTTACTATATAATCTTTGTAGGGTGTAGTAGGTTGGTCAACTCTAGGAACGATTAATTGCTCTGTTTATCTCCAAATAGAATTGAATTTTTCAAGGAAAGAGTAAACATAGCATTAATCCCATGTCTTTATATTGTTTCTATTGCAAAATTGTAAAGCTGAAGTTATGGGAAATTGATAGATTAGGAATGAACCCAATTATGTAGCAGCTACTTAGCTCCAGGTCTCTGGCTTTTATGGGTGTTAATTGTGTTAAATCATTGTATAATGCTAAGGTAGGTGGTTAATCAATTTGGATCAGATGTTGTCTTCTGATATTTTATTTGATGATACAATTGAAGGTTCATGTAACACAAGGGGACCATCTGGGGAAGGGTGTGATCGTCTCCTGGGTTACACCAGATGAACCTGGTTCAAATTTAGTCCTTTACTGGGCTGAAAACAGTGAACTCAAACATCAAGCAGAAGGCATTGTTCTGACTTACAAATACTTCAATTACACATCTGGTTACATCCACCATTGCACCATAACCAATTTGGAGGTTTGTAGCCCTTGTGATTTGTTTTCAGAGGGTGCTAGCCAGCTTAATTTTGACAGTCTTTCTTTTCATAATACATAGTTTAAACCTTAAAATCTATAGTTTAGATTCTACTTCTCAAGCTAATTTCATTACCTTTGCAGTCTGATACCAAGTATTACTATGAAGTCGGGATTGGGAACACGTCAAGAGAATTCTGGTTTAGAACTCCCCCTGAAGTTGGCCCTGATGTACCATACACTTTTGGCCTCATAGGTATTTTAATTATTTGTTTTCAGAACCTATTGTTAAAATATCTGGTTGAATAAGTTGTAATTTGCAAAGCTTTAACACTTCATAGCCAGACAATTCAAATCTCTTTTCTTCTTGAAGTTTAATATGCTCATTGTTTTCCCTTATTCCACATTTTTAGATGGAAACTTTTTCTAGAAATTGCTAAATCGGTCCAAAATGTGCTTGATAGGAAGGATTTAAGCCATAAAGTAACTCGTTGAAGTGATTTTTGCGCTTCAACTTTTCTCATGAGGGATGCTATCCTGGCCTTACTCTCTCAAGCATTTAAACAGGGGACCTTGGGCAAACCCATGATTCAAATAGAACACTTACCCATTATGAGTTAAACCCAGCAAAAGGACAGACACTGTTGTTTGTGGGAGACCTTTCCTATGCAGATGCCTATCCATTTTATGACAACTCGAGATGGGATACCTGGGGAAGGTTTATAGAGAGAAATGCTGCGTATCAACCTTGGATATGGACTGCAGGAAATCACGAAATTGATATTCTTCCTGAAATTGTAAGCAACTTCCTGCATTCTCCCTTTTCAATTAATGCTTGACTTAACTTACATCAAACCCGTGATATCAGTAGTCAATTAATGAAGTACTGGCGATTTTGTTTCAGGGTGAACGTATACCTTTCAAGTCCTATTTACACCGTTATCATGTCCCCTATAAAGCATCAGGGAGTACATCTCCTCTCTGGTACTCCATCAAGAGAGCTTCAGCACATATCATTGTCATGTCTTCGTACTCAGCTTATGGTATTAATTTTACTGTTAGATTATCTTATGGGTTGACCAACAGTCCTGATGATTTATGACTAATGACAATGATTAAGGTCTTGTTTGCCACAATGTCTGTCTGGGGCACATTGTGAATCCGCATTGTTAATCACAGACCTAGATCATTTGACAATATGATTAAAAAATGACATGCCATTTGTCTGGTACTTCACTTTCATTTTAGTAGATTTTTCACTAAATTATATGGTCAGTCACCTAATTTCCATAGCCAATTACACTTCATGAGAGAAGGTCAGTGCCATGGTTGTCTGCCCAGTGCCCCCTGATTCCTATTAAAACAACCTAGAAGTCATAGTAAAAGACACCTTAACATGTTGAAGATAAGGTTTAGCATCTAGTTAGAACTGTTTGTATGTTATGTAGCAGATGAAGACATCTGGAATTTTCTCAATGATCTACTTAAAATGTTCATTGCAGCTATATATACACCTCAGTACAAATGGCTCCAAAAGGAGTTTCAAAAAGTGAACAGGACAGAGACACCATGGCTCATTGTTCTTATGCATTGTCCTTTTTACAGCAGTTATGTACATCATTACATGGAAGGGGAATCCATGAGAGTAATTTATGAGCCATGGTTCGTGCAGCACAAGGTTGATGTTGTATTTGCTGGACATGTTCATGCCTATGAAAGATCTGTAAGTTCACGTCCTCATTCAGTAATGCCACTTGTACAAATAACTTAGAAAGTTATTGTGGTCAAGGTGTTTTTGCCTTTAAACACATTATATTTTGTCTTTCCATGGTTCCATTCATAATCTGACAGTCACATGTCTTTAATTTGAACATTTTATAACACTCAAATACTTTTACACTTCAGGATCGCATATCAAATATCGCGTATAATGTTGTTAATGGATTGTGCACTCCCATAAGTGATCTATCTGCTCCAGTTTACATAACCATTGGAGATGGAGGAAATCTGGAAGGATTGGTGACAGAGTATGCAACCTGGCTTCAGTTTTTGTCTCCTTTAATCAGCATTTTCTTGGTGATTATCATTGTAAAACTGTTGGTCTGATTGAACAGGATGACGGAGCCACAGCCAAGTTACTCAGCTTTTCGAGAAGCCAGTTTTGGTCATGGAATATTTGATATAAAGAACAGAACTCATGCTCACTTCAGCTGGCACAGGAACCAAGACGGTTATGCTGTGGAAGCTGATTCCCTTTGGTTTCATAACAGATATTGGAGCGTTTCAGAAGACTACATTTAGCCAAACTATGATTAGAACTACATCGATAGACATGGGAAATGCAACTATTCAAGATTTACCCTGCGTTGCTTTAGCTTGTTAGCCTAATTATAGCATTCAAGGTATTTTGAAAGTTTTCACTGCCAATAAACGTAAAATGCTGGGAATAAATGGCTGAAAATCGCATAAAACCTGGCAGGTTGCGAGATAAGGAAAGAACCCCAGGAATTCCATTCCATTGAAGTGATTGTAATAAATCTGCACACAGCCAAACATTGCGGAATCCCTATGCTACCTAACTTTGTTTTGTGGGTGAATTATAGTCCCACCATCTTAATATTTAAAAGTTAGTGGACTTGGGAATATGACAGGGGCCTTTCCAGATCAGGGAATGCTTTTTCTGGAAAGATGAACCAGTTAAAAGAAAGGTTTAGAGGATGAGCAGACATGGACACTTGCTGTCCTTGGCCTCGTTCGGATGTCGAGACTAGACCCAAGGCCTCACTTTTTAGCCAGATGTATGGAATGCCAATCTCCACTTGGAGAACTTTGACAACACATATTTGGGTTTTAGGATTTGCTCATTGAATGCGACACTTGGGTTCTTGCTCATCATTCCTTACGCCACTGGAAATCAGCCGCCCAAATCTGGAGTAATGGCGAATCTTGACAGGGTTGATGCTTGATGCTTGATGGTTTTGTTTCTCTTTTGAGTAAAATATCTAAAAATTTTTAAATTTTAATTAAAATTACATAAAAATTTATTGATTTAAGAAATAAATATTTTGTTTTAAAAGAATGTCTGTTGTTAGATTTATAAATTCAATTGTTAAGGTTTTTATTAATTTACTGATGTGGTAAAAATTTTTAAATAATTTATTTTTGAATATGACAAAAATTATAATACTATATAAATCGGATCGTTGTTGTCAGGCTCTCCTGATCTGTGCTCCTTCTTAAGGTAGCGCAATGAATCAAATCTGATCGGATCTTATTTGAAAAGTTAAGTTATTTTTTAAAAAGTAAATAAAAAATATTTTTATTTATTTATTAATCATGTTAAAATTTTTTTAAAAAAATTATTTTTTAAATTAATAAATTTTTGCATAATTTGTATCAAAATTTTAAAGTTTAATATTGTTAAATGAGTAGAAATAAGACATTACATTAAGACGAAAGATTAAAGAAAAAGTGAGTGGACAAGACTTCTGTCTTATCATATACATGGAGTCATTGGCAGCACTCCAGAAGATTCGACCGTCCATGAGATATTTTATTGGTTTTCTTGTGCTTATCGTTATGATTATCATGTTTTAGTACTAAACTAAACGAACCCCGGGTCTCAATGAATTCACTTCCATGTCCTGCATCTTGTCCTTAGGACTGGGAGAGCAGACCCTGTTATCATAAAGAAAAAAATGAGTTATCTGTATTTAGTTCAAAATTTTCAAGGTAAAAGTTGAATGGTGGTTGGCCCACTTACAAATCTCCTCAGTTTATCTTATCGTATCTATTGAATTATTATACAATTTATCCATTTTGTGGAAAGACAGTATGCCTACCACCATCAATAAGCACTTCTGTCTCAATCAAACACCAGATTCCATAATTGTAAAGAATTATGTAGAGGGCACAAGATATGAACCAGAGAACAGGGATCTGTTCCAATAGGTAAGTTGGAAGTTAAAGATGTTGAAAAGTCGACCAAATGATAAACTGATGTGTAGAACAACCTACTAACTGAGTAATTACAAAACTAATTGAATTAATTACTGTTGTTGTAGTAACACTAACTCAGTAAAAGATTAAACTTTACCATAAATAAAAAATTGAGTCACCCTGTGACCCCCTTTCCCTTTCAATCTTCATCAGCTCCCGTATCTAGACTTCAATAATTTCAGTCCTTCATCTCGTTATCAGGCTTCAGCTCTTTATACCTCTATTTACAATTCAATGTCTAAGACTTGAAGAGAGTCAGCTCAGATGGCCCTCCTGAAAGCCTTTGACCCTTTTGTTATTTGTCTTCTTTGTTTGATATTGAGTGCATCGGACTTCTGCAATGGAGGAATAACTAGTAGCTTTGTGAGGAAAGAGTATTCTCCTGATATGCCCCTTGACAGTGATGTTTTCCAAGTTCCTCCTGGTTATAATGAACCTCAGCAGGCATGTTTGTTTCTTCTTCGAATTCTATAGCAGTGCTCTGCTAGCTGCTAGATATGTTCCTGAAATTTAAGTTTTGTTTTTGTTTTTGCATCTTCTAACATTTTAATGGATGTTCAAACTTCAAATATATAGTTTCTGATATACGGTGTGGGATTTATAGGTTCATATAACACAAGGAGATGCTGATGGGAGGGGCGTGATCATCTCCTGGATAACTCCTGATGAACCTGGCTCCAATACAGTTCTCTACTGGTCTGAAAATAGCAAGCATAAGAATCGTGCTGATGGAACTTTTGTCAGATACAAGTTCTTCAATTACACTTCGGGTTACATTCATCATTGCACCATCAATAAGTTGGAGGTAAGAATCGTGCTGATGGAACTTTTGTCAGATATAAGTTCTTCAATTACACTTCGGGTTACATTCATCATTGCACCATCAATAAGTTGGAGGTATTCTTTTTCCTCTTTTCTTTTATTAATCAGGTTTTCCACCTTAAACGAGTTTAATATAGTTGATTTGATATCATTGTAGCTCAAATTTGAGAGAAATATGTGGATCTGTTACTTGGAAAATGGATGATATTTAGTAACTAGAGCTTATTTTTCTTTTGCAGTATAACACCAAATACTTCTATGAGGTTGGAATAGGAAATACTACCAGACAATTCTGGTTTATCACTCCTCCAAGAGCTGGCCCCGATGTTCCTTACACTTTTGGCCTGATAGGTAAATCCAATTCATAACCGAAAATTTCCATAAGAAATTTTTGGCTTATCAAATTTTCACTTAGAATCCTTCCCATTTCATTCATTTTATCCATGTTTTCATCATAGAGTTTTGCGTACTTTTGTTTTTGATCTTAATTCTCAAGCACTTTGAACAGGGGATCTTGGTCAAACACATGATTCAAATGTTACACTCACCCATTATGAATCAAATCCAAAGAAAGGGCAAACAGTCTTGTTTTTGGGGGATCTCTCATACTCAAATGACTATCCATACCATGATAATGTCCGGTGGGATACATGGGGAAGATTTATAGAGAGGAATGCTGCTTATCAGCCTTGGATTTGGACTGCAGGGAATCATGAACTTGATTTTGCTCCGGAACTTGTATGTGGTTTAACTCTTATTCACTTTGAAAGGAAAAACCCAAAAAAAAAAATGATTGAAAACTTAAACTTAATGCAACTAGCTGCTCTAACCATTTGACCGTAATCTGCTTCTCAATGTTGTTTGCTAGGCTTAAAGACAGAGTGTCACCATATCATGTCGCACAAAGATGTTGCTTTTCTGTGGCATAGAAGGTTGTAATAGTCTTAACAATTCTGGTTCTTTTGCAGGGAGAAACGACACCCTTTAAGCCATATACACACCGATATTATGTACCATACGAGTCTTCACATAGTACATCTCCTTTATGGTATTCGATCAAGAGAGCTTCAGCTTACATCATTGTTTTGTCTTCTTATTCAGCATATGGTAAGTATACAACTTCACCTAGCTGATATATTATGAAATGCTGGAATTAAACGTTTCAAAAACATGATTACATGGATTAAACGTCAAGCAAGAGAAATGATCATATTGAACTAGATAATTCGGATCAGTCAGAGGGGCTTGCAAATTATACAGCTAATGTAAATGTGTGCAGAGTGAAGAGATATCATCTTATCCTGCTGGTTTCCAATTTTGCTTCTAACAGGAAAATCCACTCCTCAATTCAAATGGCTAAGTGATGAGCTACCTAAAGTGGATAGAAGTGAGACCCCATGGCTGATTCTTCTCATGCATTGCCCAATTTATAATAGTAATTCGCATCATTACATGGAAGGAGAATCCATGAGAGTGGTGTACGAGTCATGGTTTGTCAAGTACAAAGTAGATGTTGTATTCGCCGGTCATGTTCATGCCTATGAGCGATCCGTAAGTGCCATCTGTTTTAAAAAATTGTTCTTAAGCATTGCCCGGCCATGTTCACAGAGCTGTGTAGTGCTTCTGCTATTTTACAGAAGCAGCAATCCCCCTACTAAATTCCCCTGCAGCTGCTTAGCTTAGTACCTCGAAAAGCGAACTTTATCATGTTAATTAACGACCTGATATTTCACATTGCAGAAGCGTGTATCCAACATTGCCTACAACATTGTGAATGGAATGTGTACTCCTGTTAATGACCAGTCTGCACCAGTCTACATAACCATTGGAGATGGGGGAAATCACGATGGACCTGCTATAGGGTATGCTTATGCCAGTAGATTACTCCTTAAAATTTCTTCACTCTGGATTACATCCTAGTAACTTAACTGATCATTCTCTCTCTGATTAAGCAGCATGGTGGAACCACAGCCAAGCTTCTCAGCCTATCGGGAGGCCAGTTTTGGTCATGGTATATTCGATGTCAAGAACAGGACACATGCCTGCTTCAGCTGGCATCGAAATCAAGATGGACGTGCTACCGAAGCTGATTCTTTATGGTTTCACAACAGATACTGGAATCCCTTGGGAAAATCTTTTGTAGCTTCATATTAATCAGTCAATAGCTGATTCCTTTTTGGCCTTTTATGTTTCTCCTGTCAAATTTTCCTAGGTGCCTGCTGGATTGGACAAACCACTTCTTTAGCTTGCTCTACTTCACTATTCTCTAGCAATATAGTTGTAATTTATTAATAATACTAGTGTGTGCACAGAAGTTTTGTCTTTTGTTGAAAAAACAGAAAAACCGAACCAATGTCTCTTCTGAGGGAACAAAAAACGGAACAGAACTACAGAAGTAAGCGAAAAAACTGCGCATGCTGGCAGCAGATAGACACAAGAAGACCACAGACGTTTCTAGCCAAACATGGCTTCTTTCTCTTCTTTTTTTCGTCATTTTTTACTGAAACCGAAGACTCCTTTGCAAAATAAAGATAAATTTGTTACACCTGCAGATAGTGATGATACAAACTTTGAAGTTGATTATATTAGATTGTCCTTCCATTGCTGACAGAAACCAAGAAACGAGAAAGACATGTATATATACTTAATGCTATTGGTGGACAATGAAACAATTTCTATTTTCCACGTCCTAAGATAGTCTAAAATATTATTCGACGACGAAACATGTGTTGCACATGTTGATTTATACAGACATTATACACTTGGACATGGACGCTGGCTAGAAGAGCACGTGACTGATATTTACAGAAAGCCCAGAAAAACCCATGTGGTTTTCGTGGCTATTACTGTATTGTGTAGACAGTAGTAGGACACTGCATAATTCAATTTACACATTAATGCACAAAAGACTATGTGTGACTTATCGGTTCCACGTAGCTAAGAGCTTAGCTTTACATGCACCACGGGGACTGCAAGGCGTCCCAGCCAGTTGCATCCACGAGGGTGCCGGTAAAACTGCCTGGATTATCCATCACTGGGAAATCTAATGACATGGCAGCTTCTGCCCAAATGGAGTCGTCTAGAACAGGCAAGTTGACGCTCATGTTCTCCCAGAACCCATCAATTCCGTCTTCATTCTGGCCAAATTTCGCATTGTTCTCCGCCAGGTTCCCTTGAGAACCAATGTTCTCGTTGGGGAAAGACATGACTGAGTCATTGTTGTAAACTGGCTTTACATCATTGGCCATTATAATTTGGCTATTTGATGAACTCGTACCTGAATTATTCACGTTTTGAGTTTGGTTCCCTATTGGAGCAATTGGAGTATTGGCTGAAGAAGGTGGATACTGAGGGTTGACACATAATTCTGGCAAGTTGAGCTTGGCATCCAAGCCGTACAGTTTACGGGCGGCAGCATCGTAAGCCGTTGCAGCTTCATGGGAGGTGTCAAAAGTTCCAAGCCAAAGACGAGCACCACGGTTGGGTTCACGAATTTCAGCGACCCATTTGCCCCAAGTTCTCTGCCTAACACCTTTGTAAGTGCAGAGAGCATTCTCTGGACCTCCCTTCCCTCTCATGCATCCTTTTCTCGAGCTTGCTTGTGCAGGCTTCTTGATTTGTTTTCTCTCCCCAAAGCCACCCATGAGTGATGTCGACATTGTTCCAGACAGAGAACCAGGGGGGAGGGAGTTAAAAATTGAGGAAAGTGATTGATAAGCACATTGTTTGAAAGGGGGTAATGGTATTTATATGACAGAACAGGGGGATAAGAGCTCAAATGGGGGTAATTAAGCTTCCCTGAAACGTGTCTTAAGATGATACTTGGCATGGGGACCTTGTTCGCTCGTGTCGACAGCAAAGCTCTCTCTCATTTCTCATAGACACACTTGGCCTAGCCTCTTGTCTGTACACAAGCTCAGGTGGCAAACAGGAAATAGGGAAAAAAAAAAAAGAGGGGGGGGAGAGGGGGAATGTACTTTGATGTTGTAAATTCTGGTGGGGAGGAAATGGATGGATAATGGTCAAATTACTGTTGGGAACGGCGTGTCGGAGCGATCGGTTGGAGATAAGAACATGTGAGGGTTCCTCAAAGGAAAACATGACAAATGACGATTAGAAAAGCAGGTTTTGATACGTGGGGGTTCCCAAGTACGATGAGGTGGTGGGGCTTGGAAGTCAGTGTGAATCCAGGTAAGAGTGGCCTTGCATTCATGCACCAATGGGGCCCATGCTGCGAAAACTTTGCCAATAAAGATCCCTTCGTACACTGAATCTTCCCGAGTCAAAACTATGACACGGGCTCAGATTTCAACTCGGTTGTCTCCATTCTAACTCTATTCTGTCCAGATTCTAGTCTCCCCCACCCTCTTTTTCGTGTCTTATCATGAATTCCCAGGATCGTGATAACCTTCTTTGTCTCACTTTGCTGCGCCTGCAAAAGCCAACAGAATTAAAAACCATGCGTTACAGATCATAGCAAGTTAATTCGAGGCTTTTTTTTTTTTTTGACAAGATTCATGAATAGTTGCACTCTTGATCCGGATTATTTAAGAAAAATAGAAGAGTTGAATTCTTGGACCATTTTCAATGGAAGAAGAGCAGCCCATCACGGCCAACTTGGAATGCAGACCTACATTTTAAATGAAGATCATGTCTAAATCCATTGTTGCATGGCCCTAGATTTCGCACAAGTAGCTTCCAGCTGTCTTATCCAGGTGTGCTGCCGTTTAGGAGGTGAAGTGTGATGGAAGCACCCTCCAAAACGGGCTTGAACACAATGGGGCTGAAAGCTGAACCCAAAACTCCATAGATATCAAGTATAAGGAGAAAAGAAAGAATACAAAAACCAAAGATATATAAGACAAAAGGCCGCAACTTCATGATTATACTAATTCAAAGATAATAGTATAAAATACAATAGTCTAGCCTTCTCATTCATCTAAGCCCTTAGTTCTCACATTAAGCTAGAGCAATCATTTGGCCTAATCTGTAGTTTAGAAATCCCGTCGGAGAGAAGATGATAGTAAGCACTTGAATAGACATATACATATCCTAGACAGCCAAAACTTTTGCACAGAAGTTGCAGCGCTAAAATCTAGCAGTCCTGAGCTTTTGAGAGCCGATCTTGTAGCTTTATAGTGTGTAGAACTAAACTGTTTCAGGATTCATTGGCCAAGGAGAAAATCTGTGGTAAGCTTCACACAGGTAATTCAAGTCCTGATTGGATAGGATTAGTTACATTCACAACAGTATCGCTCTCATGATCTCGCACTTAATTCCAATGCTTCATTTGAATCTCTACACTTCCTTAGAGCTGCCCTTATCTCCTTTAACATCTCATTTACTCTGATGCCTTTCCTGCTCAATATTAAAACAACTTCCAGTTAGGCTGCTTAAGTCCTCAAAAGAGTGAAAGCAAAACAAAGCTCGAGTGGTTGGGCTTGATCAACTTTGGACCCCAGAATGCAGTATTAAGATGGGACTTTTGATGAGCCAAGACATTAGAGATGCAATACAATGTTCAAGAAGAAAAAAAATAACTTACAAAACACTAGCACCAACAACAGCAGTAGGCCGCGGATAGTCCTCAATTCCTCTATCAATTTTATCTTCATCAGAAATCACTGAATATATTATATCTGCTTCACCACCTTCAGCGGGTGATGATTGAACTAAATCTTCAGAACTCATTCCCAACTCAGAATTTACTATATCACTTCCAATCTTTAAGATTTCTTCAGTTAAAAATGGAAGCTTTTCCCTTGCCTAAGATAATAACCAGATATGAAAGTTCATTAAAAAAGAAATGATAAGATCAGACATTTTACGTACATAAATCTTAAAGGCACTTAAGACACAAACTTTCAAGAGCAGAGAGGAGCCATATCACTAAGCCACCTACCTCAGGAAGGTCAATCTTGTTGAGCACCACAACAAACGGTCGTTCTAGGTAATTAGGATTATACATCCGTAATTCCTGCAACATCACAATGACTATAGTAAGGGCAGCTGAAAATGAGGTGTAATTAATTCAGTTTGAGACATGATATCTTTTGACATTGATAGTGGCTGAGACAAGACTTATCTCTGATAGCGTTTGTATAACTTAAAGGACAATTAAATGTTTTAAACAGCCAAAAGTGATGTCCAAACACAAACTTTAGCCCTCCTATATGTTTTAGAACCGCTGAATGCCATAAAAGTTACAACTTATCAGTGAAACAGATCTCTTTATACCATAAAAGGTCCCCATTGTATGTTTTTGCATTTGGCAGGTACCCAGTGATGATTTAATGCAAGTGAAACTACAGATCATTCCATCAATAACAAAGATATCAATAAGCCTACAAAACAATGTTTAATAAAGTAAATATAAAATAAGAAAAGATAAAACATGAACTAGGGAAGAGATACCTCTCTGACAGTTCTGTAGTCATTCAAAGGGTCCTCAGCTGATGCATCAACAACATGGACCAACAGACGTGTCCTCCTCAAGTGCCTCAAAAAATTGCGACCTAGACCCTGAACAATGAAAAGGTCTCAATTAGAAATAGTGCAATCAGAATAAGCTGTATAACAAGATGCAAAAGACTCATAAATATATTACCTTGCCAAGATGAGCACCTTCTATAAGGCCAGGCAAATCTGCCAACGTTGCTTCAGATGAATATCTACCTGCCCCTAAAGCAGGGTCACCATCAAGCCGCCCAAGGTTTGGCATCAATGTTGTGAAAGGATAATCAGCAATATCTGGTTTTGCAAGTGTAATGGCAGCCAGAAGTGTTGATTTGCCAGCATTAGGAAGCCCCTGCAAGGCAAATTAGTATTGAACTTTTATAGAGAATCTGATGCGCTATTCAACAGAACTATGAAATTTTAGTTCAACGAAAATTCATAAACTATAACAAAGAATTTCAATGAACTTCCTTCCCTGGCCACAAACACAAGTTTCGAAGAAAACACAAATTGAATCATGTTCAGATGCATGAATGAAAAGAAAATAATCGGATGCAATACGTACAACTAACCCAACATCAGCAACAACTCGAAGAATCAACTCCAAACTAACCTCCTCTCCAGGCTGACCAAGAACTAAAACCTGCAAAAAAAAAAAGATTTTAAATGAATTTTAACACAACAACAGAAAGAAGTATCACATTGTAAACAATAATAAACCGTGTATATATATAATATCTAAGCAAGCAATTGGGTTTAATATTGCTATAGTAAGGGATAAGATTTCTTCTTGGGCACCTTATCACTATCATCTCTCATCACGTTTGTGGTTAAAGACATCAACCTTTTCCTTCTGTGTGCCGACATTTCTAACAAGCTAATCTGCCACAAAAGCAAGAACATTAAATTGTCAATTACTGACAGATATTGAGAATTCAAGTTATACAGCATGCTTAGGAACAGAACAGCCAAAAGAAAGGAGGTCTATCAAACAGAACAAGATTGGAATCCTAGTTATTATCTATAAATTATTGCAGTTGTTTGAATTGTGAATAATCTGAAAGCCTATCATATTCAGAGTACTATGAATTTTCCTTACAGGTCAATGTGGAAAAGAGGAAAGAGGCATCAAAGTACCAAAAGCGTGACTTGCATGCCTCAGATGATAAAACGCAAAACGCCATTCTCTTAACCTCCATTCATTAAGTTTCAAATTAATCTGAATCTTTCATTTGCTTTAAAGTATTAACTCCTTAGTTCTTACCCCTCCTTGACCACCCCTTGCAACAAGTACTTCATCACCAGGCTGCGCCAGGTCAGCCAATAACTTCCCTCGTTTGCGTTTCACAACTGTGCCTGCCATATTAATACACACAATAGGAAAACATGCAGTTAAAAGGATCTAAATTTTGCTTATACCTTTGAAGTAGTAACCATGGCATGCAAACAACATAAAAGAAGGGGTGCATCTTCATGGTATGCCCTTATCTACTCTTAGATACGTTTTACAATTGATATTCAATTTCCCCATATGAAAAGCTAAATGTTTACAAACCTACAGGCACAGGAACACGCAAAGTCGGGGCAGCAAGACCATCACGCAATTGAGAAGTCAAAACGCCCATGGCATCAACATTGCCACCACGTTTTGCATTATACCGGCTCTTCGTATGAAATTCCAATAATGTGTCTTTTCCTTCATCGGCATAAATCACCACATCTCCACCATGACCACCCATTGGAAGGATAAGTGAACCATCAAAATCCCTTTTGTATGAGGGTTTCTTCTTTGCCTTCTCTTTATTCTCATGTCTTCCTTGTGACTTGGCAGCTGTTTGTTGGTCAGGCATGCTAAGGATTGCACCGTGGCCGCCATCACCAGAACGGACGGTGATGATTACTTGATCAAAATACTTATGAGGTTCTCTAAGTAATGTAGTGGGGTTCGTGGCAGGAGACTCTTTGGGTTTTGTGAGTCTGGACTTAATAGCACAGTATCTCAAGTTCCCAGGGCTGGTTAACTCCCAATTATGCCTGCAAACGAAAGGCGAACAGAAGTAATTACAAAAATTCTTTTACGATAAAACAAAGGGAAATGGTCACAAGGTGTAACCACAATTTTTATAATTACTGATTTGAGTTCAACTTGAGACGAGGTGAAAATATATTAACGAAGTAGCTTCTCTTTCGGCTCCGATGCTAAAAGTTTCATAGAAAAGGAAGCGGAGAAGTGAAATTGGAAAGACGCACCTTGGGCTTGTGGTTACAGGGAGAAGAGGACCGAAGAAGAGTTTGTCGTTGGGAAGGCGTGGGGTGAGGCAGGAGGAGGAGGATGGTAGCCGTAGAGAAACCAGAGATGACATTATCCAAGCAGAGTGAAAGGCATGGATTTTCTGGGCGGGATCGGCAGCGGAGTCGACTGGAGATATTTTCCTTTTGTATCGTTAAATGTCCATCTCCACTATGTCGAACCGTGTTCTAGTAAACACTGCGTCCCGCTGTCAAACCAGTTGAGATGGCCGAGTTGGTCTAAGGCGCCAGATTAAGGTTCTGGTCCGAAAGGGCGTGGGTTCAAATCCCACTCTCAACAATCCTATTGGTTTTTATTTTATCTTTACCAATCGACTAAATATTATTTATTTTTATAATCCAAAAAATGGCAAGTTATATAATATTAACACTAATCAAATTTAAGATACAAATTGAATTCCAGTCAAAACCAAAATTAGTAAAATTTTTTCTTCATCTAGTGATAGTTACATGATAGTGGTAGTTACATGATACTATAAAAAAAGTTTTTGAGGATTTCGGCAGAGGCAGCCTACCCCGCGTTGCCCCCATTGTAAATCCACTGCTTTAAAAGGCCATTCACGAAAAGAGGCAAACTTCAACCAAGTGCATCAACATTCAGCATGTATCCCAGCGTCACAACCTTTACAGATATGCAGATAAATCTTTATATTGTCATCTACGACCACGACCAAACCTTACAGCAAAACCACATCCGCACAAAGCAGCCTTAACTTGTTTCTTGCCCCGAAATTCTTTCAAATTTTCCCCTGTTCAGCTTTTCAGGAAGTCCTTCAAAGAAAATGGCGGAGGCCCATCCTACAAACCCAGGTTTAGTGTTACATTGGGACTAGGTATTCAAGACAGAATTTCCACACCAACAAATATGTCAGTAAATGACTGAACATTCATAAGTTATGGTATCTCTATGTATTACCTTCACGTGCTCCTGGTTTAAGCATTGTCTAACTACCGTTGTTTGTTGTATCAGCCTTTCCATTGCTGTATAGCTTGGATGGTTTGCATGAGCTGACATCATTCATGACCCAACATGAGAACAGATAGATCAAACAAATGTAATGGTACATGTAAAAGAAAAGCGTAATCAAATAGAGTAACAATAAACAGCAGATAACCATAGGAAGAATCGGCACAGCATTCTAAAAGGTAATCTGGTGCAAGAAGTAGCTATAAGAATTAACAAACCAAGAATTGCTCGATTTAAACTCTCTGCAACATGCTGCCGGTACTCCAAGCTAAGCAGGTGAAACATTGGAGATTTCTCTGGTTCCTCATATGCAAGCAAAGCCATAAAATCCTGCAGAAACAGCAATGGCTTTCACCATCTGACACATAGATTAGATGCATGAAGAAAATTCGCTAAGTTTGGAACATACTTCAAGCTTTTCAACATATTTTTGCTCCTTATCAAAAGGGGCCAACTTCGTCTGTGCAAATTCCAGAGCTTCTGTGCTGCGACAGAAAGGAATTTGTTTAAAATAAATATATAAAATACCTGTTATTCAAAAATTGAGGAGATACCCTGTTCTATTTCTCACCATTTCCTAGAGCATACAAGCTCCACGAAATGAAGACTTAGAAGATCAAAATGCAAGTCCTTATTTTTCTCTAGTAAGTTAGTTGCCAGCTGTTCAGTCAGTTCAATTGCCATAAGTGCATTCCCCTCTAAAGCAAATTGAAAAATTTCTGCACAAAATGCCAAAAAATTTGTCAGCATTTCCGCTATCATATAAGAGAGGTGAGAGCAAACTACTACAGAGAAGATATAGTTCATGGTAGAAATATCACTACTAAGTAACCAATATGGCTGGCAAGATTAATACTTGTTTCTTCTGTGGTTGCATTATAATATTTCAAAAATTTTGTAGTAGCTGATACAGCTTAGCAGTCAAGTATGTAGAAGTCGATTCTTAGCTTTTGCAGAAATTGAGTAAGCTAAGAAAACCATCTCTTTGCCATATTTCAGCTTGGATGTCAAATACTCCAAATCCCTTTGAGTTTTCTTGCCACATACGACATGCAAGTGAGTTCACCTTTCAAACTCTCAGTAAAGAATGTCCAAGAAAGACGCTATAATTAGAAAACTTTGCATCTTTGATAATTCACACATGCCTTGGTTGCATAAATGTGCTTCAGCATAGTAATCTTAGGTTATCTATATCTCATGCAGAAAAAGATATCAAAACAAAAACTTCACCTACTTTTTCTCTTTTCCATGTCCTCAAGATAATCAGAAGGCTGCTTCATCCCAGTACAAGCAATAAAAGATTCCACAGTTTCTTTAAAGCAATTGTGCACAAGATATGACATAACAATGTTGTGGATGTCATTGTCATTGACTGCCTGTAAAAGACATATGGAGATGGAAGCCCCAAAATGTAAGAAGATAAGGCCACTGGAGGGACATAGCTATAACATAGATGAATCAATATTATCATTCCGGTGCTCCATTGTCCAAAAGAGGAGGAAGAGAAGGAGTCCACAAGAAATTAGATAATTCATCAAAACATGACTAAACAAACCATAACGATTGAAGATGGGGAATGATATTTTAAGTTGTAACACCATACGCAACAGCATTAGAGTTACATCACCCTATAAATTATTGCTACTAGAAGCAGCTGAAACAATGGTAACTTGCCTAATTCCACAATAGTACCCTAAATCATGAAACGAGGTAAAGACTTAGATGCAAACTAGATCAAACAACCCAAAAGCTACATTTCCCCAAAACAACCTTCAACCAAGAGCTACACTTACATGCAACTAACTTTTCAAATGAAGGTTCAATGAACCCATGGAAGAGCACTAACCTTCCAAACAAAAAGTTGACCCCTAGAGTCAAGGTTTTACTTGCTTTCATGATTTATTGCAAAACCAAGCATGCGTATATAATATAACCAATACTTATTCCAGAATCCACAAATACAGAAATGTACTTGGAATCAATGTGACCCAAAACATAAAAACAAAGAACTCAAACCCCATAACCGCAATAACTACCAAAATCCATGATTATGATAAATCCGTATGAACCTAATAAACTATCAAAAACTAATTAAACTGCATAATTGCACAATACCCTAATTTCATACCATACAAATAAAAAGAAAGAGATTAGGCTTTGGAATTCGAGAAAAAAAAACAAAATTTCCAGCAACAATGCTATAAACCAAACACATTCAAAACATAAAACTATACTTGCAAATATAATTCAAATTTCAACACTTCACAACTGATATAAAAGGGGCAGGGTGAAAGGTCAAAAACTTACAACGTGTTCGAACTGACGAGGATCAATGTCCATGATTGGGCAGATTACGGGGAACTGAAGCTTTGGGTTTTGGTGTTTGAAAAAAAAAAAAAACACAAATAAACGGGGAGGAGAGTGGGATGGGTGTTTTCGTGGCGTTATCTCAGTCCACACGTAGAAGGTGATCGTCGCACTCTGTAACCCTCTCTCTCTCTTTTTGTGCTTTCATTACTTTTAAAATAGGAAATGTAAAAATCATAAATCCGATAGAATTGCCATTGCTTTTGAGTACACGTGCCTTTTCTAGAGTTCCGGTGTTTCCATAGTTAAAGGGGACTCTCCCCTGCCTCTGCCTGTCTCCTTATCAATCTGGTTAACTGTAAAAAATGAACTTTAACTGCTGCCAGTAGTTTTAACATTTTTCAATTTATCTAAATATACCTCTATTTTTTAAATTATATCTACATAAACCCTTATCTTATGATTTATGCATATATAAATTCATGCTGAGGTCATTTTTTTTTTTTTACATAATGAAATTGACTGAATGAGAAATTTTTCTCCCAAAAACATAATCATTTCAATTGATTAATTTTATTACATTAAAAAAATCACATTATCTATCATAAATGTGAAAATATGCCAATTAATCACTAATTTAACCTCCGTTGAGATCACGTGTTATGTGATTTTTTTTCGTCAATATAAAATTTATATGAATAAAAATTATAAAATAAAATTTTATTTAAATATAATAAAAAGATATGAATTTTTTTAGAAATTTAGATAATTTAAGAGTTTATTTATTTTTTAATCTATAGTTTATAATTTAAAATGAGTAATAAATTTATAATTGATTCATAAAAAAACAAAAAACAAGGGATTTATTCAATAAGTAAAACTTGCTTTATAATTATTTGTAATTGCATACTCAAAAAGACAATGAAATAATACACAAACCGACAAACACAAATCGACATGTGGTTCTGATGAAACAAATTGACAAATTTACTTTTTTACCCATCCGGATAACGTCTCCTTCCGACTTCTAGCGGTGTATAATAGTAATTTTACTTTCTTTTAACTGGTCAGACATTGCAAGGATTTAGGTCCCTGGTCGCTTTGGACAGTTTCCCACCCACTTTCACCGTGAACAAAAGGCCATGTCTTCATTTCCTACTTGGATGCCCACATTTCTAGGCAGCTCCAGTCAGCCAACGAATATACACCGTTGAAGAAAGACCCAAATCACCCTTTCTTTTTTATCGACAATGGAACCTCTTTGTGCTTCCTTTTTGTTATCTTTCCTCCTTTTCTTTGACCCTTCTTTTGCTTCTCCTTCCCACATCTCCCACCTCTTTGAAACTTGGTGTGATCAACATGGTAAAAGGTACTCATCAGAAGAGGAAAAATCGTACAGGCTTAAAGTGTTTGAAGAAAATTATGCCTTTGTTACTCAGCACAATGGTGTGGGCAATTCTTCTTACTCTTTGGCTCTCAATGCCTTTGCTGATCTCACTCACCACGAGTTCAAAGCCTCCCGCTTGGGTCTCTCTGCTGCTGCCATTGACGGTAGCCGACCAAACCTTCAATTGCCGGGCCTTGTTCGAGATATTCCTGCTTCGATGGACTGGAGGACGAAAGGGGCTGTAACAAAGGTCAAAGATCAAGGGAGTTGTGGTATGCAAATGTTTGTTATGAAGTCTTTTACTTTAACTTGATTAGGATTTTTTTTGTAATCTTTCTTGTGTTTCAGTTTTGTATAGAACAAGCACTGATTTCAGCTTGATCTAGATCACATAGCTTATATTTTTCTAGTTATCATGAAACTTAAGAAGAGACTTGCTTAATTTCCCAAATCCCTAATTTTATAATTCTGAGAAAACTGAACATTTACCAGTGAATTTGTTTGAATAGAGTGCTCTCTACCACTTAGCCTGTGCATTTGCAGGACTTACTGATACTAGAAAACTCCATTACTATCATATTGGAGGACTTTGGTGTAAAACACAATCCCTCTGGATTTGAATGATTCGAGGTTCTTTCCTGATCATCACCTTAAATGCTTCCTAGAGTTTTGGATTTAAATGCTTAATATCATTATGAGTAGGTTATTCCAACACCATAAGTCATACATGGCAACATTACGGGCTATATTTTGAGTTACAAGTTGCAGATTGAACTTGTTTCATGTAATTAAGATAGAGACAAGTCTAATTATTCTTCTTGTCTAGGTGCTTGTTGGTCATTCTCAGCTACTGGAGCCATAGAAGGTATAAATAAAATTGTTACCGGAACTCTTGTCAGCCTCTCTGAGCAAGAGTTGGTTGATTGTGACAGATCTTACAATAGTGGCTGTGAGGGTGGGCTCATGGACTATGCATATCAGTTTGTCATTGATAACCATGGAATAGACAATGAGGAAGATTACCCATACCTAGGTCGGGAAAAGACCTGCAACAAGGAAAAGGTAATGGTTTCAGTTCCTCAGTATTTACACATGTCAAGAAGTTTAGTTTTGTACTAAAAAGTAAATGTAGTTTTGATATCTACTTTTCTAATTTATTGCAGCGGAAAAGGCGTGTGGTAACAATTGATGGTTACGCTGGTGTCCCAGCAAATAACGAGGACCTACTATTACAAGCAGTGGCAAAGCAGCCTGTGAGTGTAGGTATATGTGGGAGCGAGAGAGCATTTCAGTTGTACTCCAAGGTTGGTCCTAATAATCCTCTAAGAAAGTATCCTTTTGTTGATCTACTATCATTATGATTAACAGTTATTTATGTGACAGGGGATATTTACTGGTCCATGTTCAAGTTCCTTGGATCATGCTGTGTTGATTGTAGGTTATGGTTCAGAAAATGGGGTGGATTATTGGATTGTCAAGAACTCATGGGGTACACGGTGGGGAATGAATGGCTATATTCATTTGCTACGTAACAGTGGGGATTCTAAAGGGCTTTGTGGCATTAACATGCTGGCTTCGTATCCAATGAAGACTAGCCCAAATCCACCTTCTCCACCTCCCCCAGGACCAACTAAGTGTGATCTTTTTACTTACTGTTCAGCTGGGGAAACCTGCTGTTGTACTCATCGCATATTTGGAATATGCTTTTCTTGGAAATGTTGTGAGTTGGATTCTGCTGTGTGTTGTAAGGACAACCGTCATTGCTGCCCCAATGATTATCCAGTTTGTGATACAAAGAAGAGTCAGTGCCTTAAGGTTAGTATCAACTTTTTTCCCATTAGATACTCAGCTTCATATATCTTGAGTAATCAAAGCATGGGATAACTGAGTCATAGGATGTCTGATGTTTAGTGAAAGTTGAATGGCTGCACATGAGTTTTACCTGTCATTTCGAATAAGAATGCTCGCTATCACATTTTAGTGAATCGAGAGTTTTCTTTATTTTTTCATTGTAAAGATATAAAGCTTGTACGATTGCTGTGCCCTCAACCATTTTCTCAAGACTGCATCGTAAAAATGATGTCTACTTGTAGCTGCTCTAACCTTTTTCTTCTCTGGAAAGTGAAGAATACATTTGGTTAATTGAAGGTATGGGACAGGGATACCAGCTTAAAACCTTAGGGCAGATTCAAATGGGAAATCCAAAGTAGAATATTAGCCATTGGGGCATACTGCATTGTGAAAAAACATGCTACTTGAAAAGTGATCTTGGTTTGCTGTCAGTGTTTTACCAACTCTAGACTAATGAACATCTTATGCTCACAGCGTGTTGGAAATGCTACAAGAATGGAAGCATTTGAGAAGAGACACTCTACTCGGAAGTTCAGCAGTTGGCGGCCCTTTGTCGAGAATTGGGTTCTGTAGAATCAAATTCCAAGTTGTACCTGTAAGACATTTTTCATATGCTACTGTAGAAGTTCCATTTTTTCACCACACAGGGAAGAGATTGTATCTATGTATTCAAATTGTTGTACATTTTGAAGCCTTCAAATTGGTTGGCTGGTTGGTGGTATCATGTAGTAACCATTGTTTCTTTAAATAAATGGAAGTAAAAAGGTGAACTATAACTTGAAGGAATGGATTGGAAACTTTTTATGGAAGCACGGCAAAGTCCAGGACAACTTAGAAGATGTACGAAGGCGGACTGTATTTCAAAGTTCCCAGGCACTAACCAATGTCTTATGGTGCTTAAAATGTGCAGGGACATCTGACCTGGTTAAGCCCCCCCGCCCTGCCCGCCCCCCCCCCCCNTCACACCATCTCCTCCCCTGCCGCCCCCCCCCCCCCCCCCCCCCCGACATGGTTATTCAACTCGAGACATAATCAGTGAGTTGAGATTATTAATTACGAGTACAATCTTTAAGTTGCGGGGGGAAGTTTTTCCAAAAAAAAAGACAACAAATTGAGGATCATCTGTAGCTGTTATCCAGTACCATGTTAGTGCGCCTAGTCTGGCAATATCGGCCACCTTGCTTAACTAGTTCATTGTAATGATAGACCCTGTGAAGTATCTGCCTGCAACTGCATGGCTTATTTGGCCTTGGTTTGGAAGTTTTACTGAAAGTCGCAGTATGAATTCATCTCAAACGTGATTTCTCTACATGTTTTTAACACATAATAGCATCCTGATATCATGAAAGGATTGTGCTTTTGCTGAATCAGGTAAGACTGGCTGCAGGGGGCAGGCAGAGCAAGCTCCGGCTGTCCTGATACTAAAAGGCCATTTCTCCAGCTCTGCCCTGCTTGAGAATGATTAACAAAGGGCCCTTTGCTAGTAGCTACTTCAAGGAAACTGAACCACATCCACCATCAATCCATTCCAAGCATAAGAATCCAATCAAAGTTGCAGTAACATGAAAGAGTAAGCTTGAAACATCTTCAGAAGACAAGCTTGTGTGCAAATTAACCATGTTAACATCAACAATTCATTCAAGATTCTAACAACTAGTAGTGGAAAACAAGCAGAGAGATTCCATATCAAAAATTTACAGCTTCGTGTATAACAAATTAGGCATCAAAATATCTATATATTCACCAAACTCTAACCCAAGTTTTGCTTAAGTTTTTATCAAAGCCCCTCATCATGAGGAGGGAAACACGTCTTTCACAGCGGATGCGGCGGACAAGTAATTAAGAGTGTTCCTTAAAGTTTCCTTCTCTCTTTTTAACCTGGCCGCCGTGTCTTCCAACTCCAGCAAAGCCTGTTGCTCTCTCGGCGCCCCTTCAAATGTACTCCCCACGAAAAACGAAAACGGCGTCGGAAAAAGATTCCTCCTCAAGTCCTGCGCTTCCTTTTCCGGTTTCCCGTTAAGCCGATTCGATAGCCGAATCACGTCTTTCATGTAAATCTCCACTTCATTGGCTAATCCTTCAAAATCTTCGTCGCCGGAGGGTCGGTCTTCTAGCCAGTTGACTTCGGCGACGAGATACGGTTTCGTGCGGACGATATTGGTGACACGGAACCGTTCTTGGCCTTTACATATGAGGAAGAAGCGGTCGTCGACGAGTCGTTCGTGTTTGACGATCTCGCCGACGCATCCGACGTCGGCGGTACCGGATACGGCGTCGGAGTAAATGACGCCAAACCGAAGGTCGGTGTGGAGGAGCGTGTGCATCATAATGCGGTAACGGAACTCGAAGATCTGGAGTGGGAGGATGGCACCGGGGAAGAGAACTAAGGGGAGAGGAAACAGAGGGAGCTCCACGACGTCGTCTGATTTCGGAGGATTGGTGTGGTGTTTCTCGGGGAAAGAGGAAGCCGAGCACCGGAGAGAGCTGAGTCTGTGAAATCTGCGCGATTGAGAGAGCGAAGACGACTTCGAAAAGGGCTTGAAATTAGGGTTTAAAAGAGAGGGATTAAGGGCGTTGGTGTTTATCGAAGGTTGGTGAGTGAGCGAAGAAGAAGCAGCATGGGAAGGGATTAGCTGAGGGAGAGCCATTGACGAAAGACCAGAACCTGTTTGAGTCTTTGCGCCACTGGAAAAAAAAAATAAATTGTAAAAACAAATTGTAAAAAAAAGGAAATTCAATTTTATTTTTCTTGGTTTAATGAAATTATGTTTTTATAAAAGCTTGGGAAAGAAATTCTAGTGGTTTAAGGAGTGGATAATATTGTGGGGTAGAGGGAATTTGGGGGTGAAATGTGGATTGGAGGACTCCCACGTGGGAGTTTGGTACTGGATATTTAAGTGGCACGTGTCTCAGAACTTGGACGTGAATTTGCTTCGACGAGGGTGGTGGTGACTGCTGTTTGATGGATCATTTTCAGTTTTTGCAAATGCAAAAAAAATCTTGGACCAGCTTGGATTTATCTTTGACACAAAAATGGGATCTTTGAGATTCTTTGCAAAATTCGACCAATGATTTCATCTAATTCAGAGGGGAAAAAATTTTCAACTATGTTGGTTTTAAGATTTTCATAAATAAATTATTTTTTAATAAAATCGATAAATGAATCTTACTCTTAATTAAGGGTTTTTTTTTTAATAAATATATTTTTTAAATTAAAAATGTAAATTCGTGATAAATAATATTAAAATTTACCAATTATTCACTGAATTGAAACCTCTACAAAAAATATCAAGATCGATGTAAGGTACAAATCTCATATTAATAAAAAATATCAATGAGAGATATCAAAATCGAGATTAGTCCAAATCAAAGTAAGATACGAATCTCATGTCAATAAAAGACTTTTACGAGCGATATTAAAATCAAAATAAGATACAAATGTTACATCAGTAAAAGACTTAACTTATAAGCAACGGTGTTCCCATATGTAATAAACATGTACTTTGCATTAAAAAACATCTGGCAGTAACCTAGTCCGATAAGATTTAAATGGACTTACACTAACCAAGCCCAATAGCTAAAAAATAAAAATTGATATCATTAACGGCCCAATTTAATTACTATTTTTTTAGGCTCATGTGTCCAATCCAATATCAAAAAATCATAGGCTTTAACAAGTTTTGAGCTTTGGTTTGGGCATTTCGTAAAGCATGACGCTTTTTCTTTTTTTCTTTTTATTATTTTCCATGCGAAAGCGAAAAAATGAAGCACGTGGGCTCTGCCTTCAGTTTATTGCACCGAGACGATATTTTTGGTGCCGTTCATAACATCATCGTACGCGGTATGCACGTGTCATGTCAAGTCCTTATGCAAATTCCAGAGGGCCGCCGGTTTCCTTTTACTAGGACTCGGAATCGGAAACACGGAATTGTTTTCACTGCTGACCACAAAAATTTTGCGTCACACGTACGAGGTTACGTCAAGTGTCCCAGAATTTGTCCCGATGGCATTCTCGTAATAAGCCTCAAAATTAGCCTATATAAGGCAACCGTGGACAAGCCATTTCTGAGCATCACCGCCCAAGAAAAACAAAAAGGCTTAATAGCTAAAAGAGAAGGAATCTGCTTTTGCCGATTATCAACTTTGAGAGGAAGGAATCAAACGGACAACAATGGCGGAAGAGGGACAAGTGATCAGCTGCCACACTGTTGATTCATGGAACGAGCAGCTGCAGATAGCTAACACGTCCAAGAAGCTGGTAAAATATGTACTCTTTTCTTTTCGATTAACTGAAAATTTCTTTTTCTTAGACTGTTCTGGAAAATGGCTGTTGTTTGCTTGTCTGGGTGTCTGTTTGCAACGTTTGTATATTTGAAATGGGTACGTGTTTTTTCTGATTCTCCATCTATGAATTAAGCGAACAGATTTTGGATAATTAGTGAAATTGACAGTAAACTTGGTTTGATTTCCGTGCAAGATTTAGATTTTTGGCTTCTTGTTTACTGGATTCGATCTTACATGGCTTGAAATTAGATCCCCATCCTTAATTATCGCAATGAGATTACTTGGATATGTTTATTAAGGTTTATTATATGCATGAGTAGTCTTTGGGAGTTTCCTTTTCACCAAATTCTTATGCTTTGTTATCCTGATTTTATGATAATTAAAAGGATTTTACTAACGAGTTAAAAGTTATCATATTAAGTAAATATCTTTTTGTAGTGCATATCTTTTAACTAATCTTAAATTCGTTAGCAGAACTTTAATTAAAAGCTGTATCATACTTAAGAAGAGGTTATCTTGGATAGGTGGTGGTGGATTTCACAGCTTCATGGTGCGCGCCATGCCGTTTTATTACACCAGTCCTGGTAGAGCTTGCTAAGAAGATGCCCCAAGTTACATTCTTGAAGGTGGATGTGGATGAATTGAAGGTAGCATCCCTTAAACCTTTGCTTACTACACCTCAATTAACGTTCGGTTTGTATTAACTTGACTGGAAAGAGAGGATTGTGATGACTAAATAATTTTTCTTTGACAATAATTCTCTTGTTTTTCCGCAGACTGTGGCTCAGGATTGGGCTATCGAGGCAATGCCAACTTTTATCTTTCTCAAAGTAGGCACAATAATTGACAAGGTTGTGGGTGCAAGGAAAGATGAATTGCAACAGAAAATAACCTCGCATTCTAGCATGCCTGCTTGATGCAGAGAAGCATGAATCAAGGTTTAGTTGTACTCCTTGAAGTCTGATTTCTGAAACTGGAATTTTACTTATGGATCTCATAAAATATCTGTCTCTTGGATAGATACTTAATAATGTGTGATTTTAGTTGTATTTGGCTACTTCCGGCTGCTGCCCCTTGTTTCTATATGAATATAATCTTATGTTCAAATTAGTCTCATGTTTTCTGATACATCCTTGGATTGTTTAGTTGAGAAAGCTGATAGCCTAAAAGTTAATTGGGTTCTCTGTTTTTCACTCTCTTCTTTTATGTTCTTATCTGGATTATTCTGGGGTGGCTAAATAAGGATGTGCTTTGTGTCAACTGCTTAACTTTTGTTGAACCTCGTGCGACTTTAAATTTTGAAAATAAGAGCTTAAGTAAGCCGGACTGGTCCGGCAGCTTTTGTGCCTTGTCCAGCACCTTCGGCAGGTTCGGGGGTTGGTCGGCAACTCGTGGGTTGTGCTGTGACACTTTGCACATGATATGCTTCCAGCCTAAGTTCTAGTTAGTATCATATTAGTAAAACCAAGAATGGCAATTGCACTTGCACAATTGGACAGCCGGGTGTCAGTAGCAAACCTTTGCATCACTAAGCAAATGATGATTCATTTCTTGAAAGCAGGAAAGGAGAAAAAAATGGGATTTCATACCTAGATATCAACTGGCTGGCCTGTCATCACTTATCACCCATTTACTTCACAGAGCATTCATCCAGATGACTGCCTAATTCTGAAACCTTTACAATTTAAAACAATAGTGAAATAACATTTAGACAATTGAAACTGAAATAGCTTCTCCACCCATATCTTTGCTCTTTGTTAATTTTCTCCTTCTCAGCTATGTTTATAAAACTGATCTCCTCACAAGAGATACTTTCGATGCATCCCCACCAAGTTCTTCAAAGACTACCAACAAATTTCTTGTTGGCTTTAGCCATGATCTTGGAACGTGATACCTGAAAATTTAAAGATATAAAGAATTGAGATTAAGAGTTTCAGTCCATTGAAAGCCTAGTCATTTATGGAGTTCTGCGAGAGTGATACCATCTTTGAGTTGGCTGGCCACAACCACTCTGGCACTTTGTAGGTCGGAATGTCCCTGAGTAACCACAAGCACCGCAGTCACCCTTTGCATAAGCCATCCAATATCTTCCTAAGCTCTGTCCATTGATCCATACTTGACCCTTTCCCATACTCCGCATATCCAAAGCCAGTGGTTCATCACCTCCTGGGGCATTGAAATATGCCTGCAATATCCAAGCCAAAATTTAGACACCATCTAAAAGAAAGGGACAAAAAATCGAAAATCCGCTTATTCATCCCATTTGCATTTCCCTGCCCCTTCAGCTTTTCTACCTTGTACCATGCCATAGACTGCCGACTGCGTGTAGCTAGTGAACCTCGAATCCATTCAGCCGATGAGGCTCGATCTGGAGAGACCAAATTCATCGCTTCTCCTTGTAAGCCAACCTGTTTAGGAGTAGTTCTGTGAGCCTAACTAACTTCTTCTGGCATTTTGTAATGCATCATCGAATAGTTTTTGCAGATGAATGCAAGTTTGCCAAACCTGGTATGACCATTTCTGCCACGTCAAGTCTTTCTTTCCTTGGTCAAGGCCATGCAAGAAAACACCTAGAATCCCTGTTTTCCATGTCTCGTAATGCAGTCCAACGTTCTGCAACACCACCATAAATTTGTATCAGTAATTAAAGTTTTGGTTGGGACAAGTTCAGTTCACTTGCTTCTGTCCCATCCTAATAGACCCATAGGGTAAAGGAAATGCATGAGGAAATTGTAAATGTGGTAGATAACAGTTGCATCCAAATAAGCATGGTCAAAAGCAACTAACCGGTAATCCAACGGCTACGCTGACAAGTGCAATGCGATTTGTCCCAGCACGTAGGTTCACTGGACCTGTGAATGTGAAACTCCTGTCTTCCCTAGTTCCAAAGGCTGACCCTGTGATTTTATCATATCACTTAGTATGACTAAACAATGCAAATATCAAAATTCATTGTTATCAATATGTAATGCACACTTCAATTATGAGTAAATCCATAACATACCTGAGAACTGGCCGTTGATGAAGACATGAAGAGCATGGCCAGCTGAATCCACATTGAGAGTGGGCTTTTGTCCTCCTCGCAGAAATGATTCTGATGGACTAATGTCAACACTGGAATGAAATTAAGACAAGAAGAAATTATTAGGTTATTGCTTCGACCACTTTAATTTACATATTTCTATGGTTACTGCCTTGTGCACTATAGACTATGTGAAGAGATATAGATACAAGCAGCAGAAGTATTTGTGTCTGACAACTTCTACATGTAAAATGAATTAAACTGTATATACCAAATATCAAGTGGCGGTTGGCTATGGATTATCTCTAGTTTCCTCCTCTCTCTGTCCGGTTCGGTCTCATACATGTAATATGATTTAAAATGAAGATACCAAATATCTAGTGGCGGTTGGCTATGGATTATCTATGGTTTCCTCCTCTCTCTGTCCAGTTCAGTGTCAAGATCCCCAGAAAATTCATTGGAACAGAGATATGAGGGTAGTGAAATGCATCAATTACATTGCTGCAAATTGCATTGTCCAGATTGAGCTTTTTCACGAAATTTGCAGACCTTTCTGAGTAAGTCCATCTATACTAATGATGTTCTGTCATGATACCTTCAAATCTTTTTTAGTGCTAGTACTGAACTTCACGGATAGTTAAAGAAAGTATGAGGTTTCTTGATGAATGTCAAGTTGCTATTCAACAATTTGGTAAAAGGAATTTAAAGGGTATTAAAATGCAGTGCCTAACCTGGTTGTGTACCACAGATAGTCACTAGTATCTCTGGTAACATTCATCTGCTCCAAGAGTCCGGGAGCTGTGATTCTTGAACTTTCCCCTAGAGAAGAAATGTCTTCATCATAAGTCTCCCATGAGAACATCATGGAGTTCGTTGGCAACATTTGGATATGTGAAGTTTTAGTTCCAACCTTGATGTACATTGAACAATTATATAAGTATTTTCATAGGAATATCAAATGATTTAATGAAAAAGGCCTTAACTACAATAAAATAGGGCCTCTGGGTTTACTTACTATTGCAGTGTTAAACACCGCGTTTCTGCAATCAGGAAGGATGCTAATAGACCAAGGGGGCAAGTTGTAGTGCCTGTTATTAAACAGTACCCTAGCAGCAGATTTTGTATGGAAATTAGATAGAAAAGCTGCACAGCTTCCTTGCCTTGAAGAGAATACATGGGCCTGAAAAGATGATTATTATTAACATCATCAGTGGAAAGTGTTGTTTAAAAGCAAAACTATCCTACTGCCAATGGATAATAAGAATAATGATAGAAAGAAAAAGCATACTTGCTGATAGGTTCCCAAGGAAGTAACAGTAGGATCTGAGGAAACTAAAGCATGTTCACATAGCTTAATAGCCCGATGAAGCTCCTGCAGATGACCATATTTAGGCTGCCGGATTAAACCTAAGCAAGGTGAACTTATTAGTTGCAACTCAGACTTCAAAGACTAAACCCTTGCATTGTATTGCTACATTTACAAAGTTAATATCTATGAGAACATAGCGAGGAAGAAATGGAAATGAGAAGATTGAGAGCAGGAAAGATCCGTGGGTTAATCAATTACTCCTGTCAAATTCTGATAAGGCGTGCTTTAGATTGTGAAAGCATTCAAAGAATTTCACAAGTTCATGATTTTCATTATAACGAGAATGAACTCAGTTTTCTCACCATATTCATCAATTGGAGCATCATAGTCATAACTGGTTGTAATAAATGGTCCTCCAGCAGTCCGTCCAAAGTTGGTTCCTCCATGGTACTATCAAAAGCAAATGGAGCATAAGCTGTAGGCTTAAACTTGTGGCTGGTACCATGAGTCGTTTCAATTATAAACCACAATAAACAAGGTAACTAACCATATAGTAATTAATATATGAGCCACCGTTTTGTATGAAACGAGCAACTGCAAATGCCAAGTCTTGAACTGGGCGCTGGTGAATTGTGCCACCAAATTCTGTAAACCTTCTCCGTATTGGGGAAGCAATTATCAGATATACAAATAAGCATATGAACTTCACATTCCTTATATCAAATTCTCAAGGATTGGCGAAGAAAGTACTCACCAGCCGCTCCAAGCCTCAGTCCACATTTTAGGCTTGTAAGGTTTGTTGGGAGAGAATGCATCACAGTAAAAGCCATTACATGCATTTATCTGCATCCAAGATGTGAAGGAAAACAGAGTCAGGGTCTTCTGAGACAACATGAAATTCAACAAAGATGAAAACTAAGGGAAGGAAAGAGAGTGAGACAGTTTACCACAGGGTCTGGGGCGTCATCTTCCTTGCACATCACCCATGGGACTCCTGTATCCAGTCCAACAGCCATTTTTGCAGCCCAATTAATGTATGCATGACCAGCCGCTCCAAGTGCCTTACTCTCAGGTCCATACTCATTCTCAATCTGCACAAATGAGATGGTGTACAAGTTGAGACCAAAGCTTTCACCTGTTATTGGCGTCTTAGGCTCTTAGCCATCCTTCCAGCTCTTCTCTTTTCGAAAACCAAATCTTAGCCAATTTGAGCAAATCAGAATTCCCAAAACTAGAAATCATAAAGGCCAAATATGGAGAATCTCATACCTGAGAGAGGATGATGGGGCCACCCTGTGATGCAAAGAGCTTTTCATTCTTCATCATTTGGACAATTTTCTGGGTAAATCCTTGCATTGCCCTCTGTAGGAAACAAAACAAAAGAAAAAAATTAGAAATTTTCTTAAAAAGCCTATTGGCTTTATGACTTTCTGCACTCTTTTTTCTTCCTCTTTCTTCTTCAAATTGAAAGGGCCCCCTTTCTAGCTTTCCTTTGGATTTTTCCATTTTTGTAAAGAAATTCAAAGCACCGACAGAACTGATAAAAATGAACTAATATGTTTAGAAACACCTTGAAGGGCTCATTATCTGTTCTGAAGCTGATACCAGGAACATACTTTAGCCAAACAGGAAAGCCTCTGTAGCAGAAAGAAAATGTAAACCACTCAAATCCAGGAAGCAGGAAATAAAATTCTTTCAAAAAAATTAATTAAATTAAATTAAAATACATCTCATATCAAAATATTTACTCTGGAACATGTTAAGAAGGTTAAACAATTTTCATTTTTAACTGAAAAAGGCAAAGAGAATAAAGATAGTAACTACCCAAAATTCCACTCTGCACAAACATACGGTCCAATGCGAAGATGAACATATAGTCCCAACTTTTGTACTGTCTTAATGAACCGTACCAGGTCGTATCTCCCTTCGAAATTATACTGCACCATCCGAATAATTGAATAAAGAATGCATAACCAGAAGTAAAGAGAAAAAAAAAAAAAAAACACAGAATTCAAAGATGACCCAGTTGAGATCTAAGAAAGTACATTGCCAGGAGAAAGTTCATGACCATTCCAGAAGACATAGGTGTCTATGACATCCAAGCCTCCATCTTTAGCCTTCTTTATAAGATCCTCCCACATCTACATCCAAAAAAAAAAAAACAACCCAAAGAATTAGCCTTTTTCTTTTTCAAGGGGAAAATAAGAGAAAAAGAGTGAAAGGCAATCACCTCAGGGGTGCTTCTGGGATAATGAATGGAGCCGGAGATGAGGATTCTCCTTTGTCCATTGATGACAATAGCTTTCTTATCATAGGTAATGCTACACTGGATCAGTTTAGAACACACTAACAAACCTGTGATGAACCAAATCAACAGCTTGGAAATCGAGCTAGTTTCCATTTTACCTTACTGCTTAACTTGGAGGGAAATTTTGAAAAATAAAAAAATAAAAAAACAAAGAAAAGAAGTCGAAATGGTGAAGTGAGAGAGAAGTTGGTTTGGTAAGACACTGATCTGCTACTCTGGAACTAGCATTGTTCTCTTTTAGATACTGCTTCACAGTTCACAACGTCACAATAACAGTTCAGAGGCTTTGCTGTTTTTATATGTCCTTGGTTACATGCTTGTTACTTCCATTTAAGAAGCCTTGGAAGAGTTCTATTCATTTTTCAGGCATTAAAATATTGGAGAAAGGAAATTTGTAGTACAACTAAAAAAGAAAAAGTTGGAGCTTTAATGGAAGTAAAAGCAGTCCAAAACCATTATTAAACTTTGACACGGCAAAGAGACAACAAGGACAAGGAGAAGGAGAAGGAGAAGGAGAAGAAAAATAAAATAAAACAAACAGTGGCTGTACGGATATGGGTGCTAACTCAGTTGCATGCTGGACCCTAAACTCTGTACAATTTATGCTTCAATCCTCAGGTTTTGAAATTCAGAATTTTGGAACTAGTAAATGTGCTTACTGTTCACGAGATAGCTATTGTTCTGTTCATTGATTGCAGTGAAGATTCACGAGAATTCACCCTTTTGATGTTTACCACTGCTGCTAAGTAAACAAAAGACAAAAACCCTTTCTTCCATATATACTGGAGAGCTGCTATCATTGATTGTGATGAATGAAACTTGAATTCCAAGTGAAGTTAAAAGAGTATGAGAACTGCAAATTAATTACTTAGCAATGTAATCCTTCTAATGTAATGCATTCCCCTGATCCCACTTTGGCCCATACTCTGAAAAAAGAAAATTTCCTACCCAGTGTGATATATCATAATACCCCGTTTGCCTTGGGCCAATGTCTCGCGTATGCATGTGCAAATCATTTTCTGTCTTATTTTCCTTTTCAGGCTCCCTTTTGGATAATGCAATATCTCTACCATACTTTTAAATTAAATATGATCGTGACCATTGGAAAATATTATATTGTTTTTGTCTAAAATGTGCAGCAGAGCAGGCTCGTCATTGCCCAGTAGGGTTTTGTGACAACCCCATTTGCCATGTGATGTGTCTCGTCCAGTTATCTAATTCGGATTAAGAATCTAATCTTAATTAAACCATATTGTCAAGAGGATATTTGAGGATAAAAAATCGATTAAAATAACTTGATTTTCTTTTAGTATTACAGACTACTCATTTACGAATTATCATGTTCCGAACACGGATCAAAGACAAGTTATGATAATTTTTATTTCGGTGAAAAGATAGACATTTATATCTTTGCCCATGATATGTTGTCCATTCTTTTGGAACAATTCAAGATCAAAGAAAGGGGAAAATGTTCCGATCTATTGCATTTTGAGCTGTACTGCTGGAACTGCATAATAAATATAACCTTAAGCTTGTTTGGTATGACTTTTTTAAATTTAAAAATAATTATGAAATTTTTATGAAAAATAATAACTTTTAAAATTAAGTTAAAATTGTTCTTTTTATAAGTTAAAATTTTTATTAAAATTATCATAGAAAGTATTTTTTTAGAAGGTAATATTGTAATTATTTTTAACAAATGAGGATATTTTTGAAATAAAAATAAAAATTCTCTTGTATTTTTAAAAGAAGAGAAGAAAAAGTTCCTCATACGAGCTTTTCGTGAAGCTTTTTTTTTTAATTTTATTCTTTAAAAAAGTTATCTTTTTTTAATAGCTTCTCAAAATTTATATTTAGTGTCCGTTTGACCTAATTTATTTTTAACTTATCTACTGCTTAAAAGTAAAAGCTGAGCCAAATAGAATTTTGTGAAAAGCTCTTAAAAAATAACTTTTTTTAAAGAATAAAATCTTAAAAAAAAAAGTTAAAAAAAAGCTCCAATTAGGAGCTTTCTTTTTTAAAAAAAAAAACACGTCAGCTTATCAGGAAAGTTATTTTTTTTCAAAAAAAATCCTCTCTCAAAAAATACTCTTTCCCTCTCTCCCTATTGATCTCCCTCTCATCTCTCCCTTTTTTTGTTTACAAAAATTAAAAAAATCATAACTGCATCCAAGTATTTTTTTTTTGTTTTGTTTTTCATTTTTTTATCATTCTTTTTGCTTGGGTTTTGGAAACTCTCTTTATTATTTGATATGACAATTATGTGATATTTATTTGTTCTTAACTTTTTGTTGTGTATATAATATTTATTGATTATGATTGAAGTCAAGTAAGTCAACAGTTGTTGAAATAAATTAGATGAAAATTGACTTTCAAACCCTGAATGATATTTTTTTTAGTCCTTTTTGTCACAAAGTTGATACTATTAGACATGATCATATAGCTTGATCCAAATCTCTAATCTCTTTCAAATTATTTTATATTTATTCTTTTTTGTTTTAGTTTTAAACCAAGTTTTAATATTTCATAAAAAAATTACAATTTGTTAAGGATTCAAGGTAATTTTTTTTTTTTTAGAAATTTATTTATTAAATATCATTTATGGTAATTTTAACAAAAATTAGAGTTTATATAAATTGTTTTGTCAAATAACTTGTCTATAAAAAAAAGTTTATAAAAAGTAAATTTATCAAACAGTTTTAACTTAATTTTAAAAGTTATTATTTTTCGTAAGAGCTTTATAATAGTTTTTAAATTAAAAAAAAACAAACCAAACATGCTCTTAGCTTTACTTTTACTTTTAAAAAGTAAATAAATTGAAAAAAAAAAAAAAAAAAACAAACAAACACCTTGTCGTCTTCTTTACTTCTTCTCCATCTTCTCTGCTTTCTTTTTTCCCTTATTCCTCCCCTTATTAAAGAAGAATCTTGACCCAACACAGTTAGCTTAAAGCATAAGAAAAATATGAAGGACCAATGTTTTAGGTTAAGACAGGTTTAGTTAAAGCAATGTGGATTGGTTGATTCATGACCACCTTCCTTCCCACGTGCACCGTCTCTCGTGCAATTTCTTAAAAAATGTAAAAACATTTTACTTCTGTCGTCTACCATATTTCAAAGGGAAAGGAAGAAACGTTGGCCATGTAGGCGTAGCACAACCCTAAGACATCGGGTCCTTGTCTGAACGTGTTCAAACGCCATTACATACACAGCAAATATCGGGTGCATGTTGATGTACAGATTCAATATATTATTAATAAACTAAATATTATAATTTTATTAAAAAATACAAGTAAAATTTCTTAAAAATTAACTCTTAAATTTTTAAGTTAGTGGGTTTTGGCAACTATTTAGCATCATAAAGTATTGTTAAGTATAATATAGTATAGTATTTAATGTCACCTAATTTTGTATTTTGGTGTATGGTTGTTACATGATTCTTCACCTAAACGAATTTAAAATATCAAGGCAATGAACAATTAATTATATCCAACTCATCATGCATTTACACTGCTTTTCAAAAAAAAATCATGCATTTACACTGAAACGGTCAATTTCTCTTAATCATTTTTTTCCTTAATTACTTACTGATTTTGGGTTTTTTTTTCCCTTTTAACCAAACATTTCCATCTCTATTTTGTGTATTCCAAGTGTGGGAAAGAGACTAAGATTTGATTGAGAGAGAGAGATTGATGTTTGAACCATCATCTTCATTATTGAAAAAGGTAAAGGCAACAAAGGATGAGTGGAAGATATGGGGAAGTTGACGACGTTAATCAAAGTCTTAATTTTGTATTTAATCAATCAATCAATCATTCAATGAGATGGTGATGATATGGGAGAATTTGGAGATAGGGTGTGGGGTCCGTTAATCAATGGGGCACCGTTTGTTTTCTCTCCATTCTCAAGGCATCAGGTTTCGTGCCGCTAGATCTCCGTTCCGTTTACGTCGGTGCAGGCAACGTATCCAAGAAACTATATTTGTCATTTGAAATATTTGTCTATAGACAATCGCAAATCATCACAGCACAGCCTTTCCAAGTAATTTGCTTACAGCTTACCGCGATTCTTGGATCACGTGAAGTACGTTTTAGGCATCATGCCCTTCCAAAGGGTTACCCGCTTTGGCCAATTGGTTGTCTCTCTTCTTAATGAGTCTCAAATACAGTTGCGAGGGGACCTTTTGTTGACATATAGGGTACTCATGTGAAACATATTCAAATTTAATATTTAATAAAGTGACCAATTAATTCGTTGGATTTTAAAATTTTACTTATTTTGATATTTTAATTGTCGAAATCAATAATAATCAAAATCAGCTTATTTTGTTATTTTTAATTATTAATAATATTTATATATAAATATATTTAAAAAATTTTAATAAATGTTTGACTAATTAAATTTAAATAAATCGTTTTCTTTTAAATTATTAATATTCTTAAAACTCAGTAATGGTTTTTTGAACTATTTGGGTTTAAAGCATTTCAAAGCTTATCCTTTTTAGTAGTCATTTGACAGGTTTTACATGTGTCACGTGCTATGATGCTCACCATAGGTTCACATAGGTTGTTGCTCTTTAATTCGCTACCAGCCTGGCTCGAGTTGCATCTGAGTCATTTGCCTTAAAAGCTGCTGAGTTGGCTTTTAATTGTGTGGATTTTCCTGTTCATGGTGAGCACACCCAGTGCACATATCATGCTTACGTGAGCACTTGGTTGCAGTGATGGAAACATGAGGCCGACAACAGAGGAAAATGTTATGAATTGGGCCTGGGTTAAGATCTCGTTGGGCCTCAATAAGGGTCACTAAATAAGGCCCTCCGGGTTTTTCCAAGCCCAGTGATATCCATTAGATTGGGGATTTTGGGGCCGGCATTTAACCCTTTTGTAGTCAGACGTGGCAGCATTTGTTGCACCAGACTCAGTATTCCAACGTGGCTCTGTCCCATTGGAACATGACATCAATCATAGAGGAGCCGGTTTGCAGAGGATTACCCCAGCCGGACATGGCCTTCCCCTTCCACACACCCCTCTGCAAATTGCAATCTTTCAATCCATCCATTATCTGTCGTCACTCCCAAAAAATGAAAAATAATTAAGAGAAAGAGAGAAAAAAAAAAAGGCAGAGGGAGAGAGAGGCAGAGATTATTCAGAAATTAGTTAAAAAAATGGAGAATCTGATGATTCCTTGTACTTCGAAACCTCCTGTAATAATCCCAACAAAACATGAAAACTTGTCTGAATTTTCTCAAACCCCAACGAAACTCGCATTTTCTAACACCAAAAAGACCAACAACCCAAAAATCAGCGATTCCCATTTAAATTACCTGTCCAGAAACGGCCGCCTAACTGAAGCTATAACCGCTCTTGATTCCATTGCCCAAAGTGGGTCCCAGGTAAGAGCCAACACCTTCATTAATTTACTCCAAGCTTGCATTGATTTCGGTTCTCTTGAACTTGGTCGAAAACTCCATGCCCGAGTCCATCTAGTTAAAGAGAGTGACCCCTTCGTTGAAACGAAGCTTGTTAGCATGTATGCGAAATGCGGGTCTTTTGTCGATGCACGTAAAGTGTTTGATAAGATGAAGGAAAGGAACTTGTACGCGTGGTCTGCTATGATTGGTGCGTGCTCCAGAGAGTTGAGGTGGAAGGAAGTTGTAGAACTTTTCTTTTTGATGATGGAAGATGGTGTTTTGCCTGACGAAATTTTGTTTCCGAAATTTTTGCAAGCTTGTGCTAACTGTGGGGATGTTAGGACGGGGAGATTGTTGCATTCTTTAGTAATTAGATTGGGGATGGTTTGTTTTGCGCGTGTTAGTAATTCGGTTTTAGCTGTATATGCAAAGTGTGGGAAATTGAGTTCAGCGAGGAGGTTTTTCGAGAACATGAATGAGAGGGATATAGTGACTTGGAATTCAATGATATTGGCGTATTGTCAGAAGGGTGAGAATGATGAAGCTTATGGATTGTTTTATGGGATGTGGAAAGATGGGATTCAACCGTGTTTAGTTACATGGAATATATTGATTAATAGTTATAATCAGTTAGGGCAATGTGATGTGGCAATGGGGTTGATGAAGGAGATGGAGATTTCTAGGATAATTCCTGATGTGTTTACTTGGACTTCTATGATCTCGGGGCTTGCTCAAAATGGTAGGAGGTGGCAGGCGTTGTGTTTGTTCAAGGAGATGCTACTGGCTGGGATCAAGCCTAACGGTGTTACTATCACAAGTGCAGTTTCTGCTTGTGCATCCTTGAGAGTATTAAATATGGGGCGGGAAATTCATTCTATCGCTCTTAAGAAGGGTATAATTGATAATGTACTTGTTGGTAACTCCCTTATTGACATGTATGCTAAGTGTGGGGAACTGGAAGCTGCAAGGCAAGTCTTTGATAAGATTGAAGAGAGAGATGTTTATACTTGGAACTCAATGGTTGCAGGATATTGCCAAGCTGGGTACTGTGGGAAGGCTTATGAACTCTTTATGAAAATGCGAGAATCAGATCTGAAACCTAATGTCATTACATGGAATACAATGATCTCAGGATACATACAAAATGGAGATGAGGATCGTGCCATGGATCTTTTTCAACGGATGGAACAGGATGGGAAGATTAGGAGAAATACAGCATCCTGGAATGCTTTTATTGCTGGTTATGTGCAACTTGGGGAAATAGACAAGGCATTTGGAGTTTTTCGACAAATGCAGTCTTGCTCTGTCAGTTCAAATTCAGTGACTATATTGAGTATCTTGCCTGGTTGTGCAAATTTAGTTGCTGCGAAAAAGGTAAAAGAGATCCATGGTTGTGTTTTGCGCCGGAATTTAGAGTTTGTACTCTCTATTTCAAATTCTCTAATTGACACTTATGCCAAATCAGGTAATATATTATATTCTAGAATCATATTTGATGGAATGTCAACTCGAGATATAATTTCCTGGAACTCAATAATAGGAGGTTATGTTTTACATGGTTGTTCTGATGCTGCCCTCGATCTTTTCAATCAGATGAGAAAGTTGGGACTTAAACCTAATAGAGGTACCTTTCTAAGTATTATCCTTGCACATGGTATTGCTGGAATGGTAGATGAGGGAAAGCAAATTTTCTCTAGCATCAGTGACAACTATGAGATTATACCCGCCGTAGAACATTATGCAGCTATGATAGATGTCTATGGCCGCTCTGGTCGGCTTGGAGAAGCAGTGGAGTTTATTGAAGATATGCCTATAGAACCCGACTCCTCTGTTTGGACTTCCTTGCTAACTGCCTCTAGGATTCATAGGGATATTGCTTTGGCTGTCCTTGCAGGGGAAAGGTTACTTGACTTGGAACCAGCAAATATTTTGATTAACCGAGTAATGTTTCAGATATATGTGTTGTCTGGGAAATTGGATGACCCTTTAAAAGTGAGAAAGCTTGAAAAAGAGAACATATTAAGAAGATCTCTTGGGCACAGCTGGATTGAAGTTAGAAATACAGTGCACAAATTTGTTACTGGTGATCAGTCTAAGCCATGTGCAGACCTTTTGTATTCATGGGTGAAAAGCATAGCAAGAGAAGTGAACATACATGATCATCATGGTCGGTTTTTCTTAGAGGAAGAAGAGAAAGAGGAAACTGGTGGTGTCCATAGTGAAAAACTTACTTTAGCTTTTGCCTTAATTGGCTTACCTTATTCCCCTCGAAGTATAAGGATTGTTAAAAACACTAGGATGTGTAGTAACTGTCACTTAACTGCTAAGTATATCTCCTTGAAATTTGGGTGTGAGATATATCTGAGTGACCGAAAGTGCTTCCACCATTTTAAGAATGGACAATGTTCTTGTGGAGACTATTGGTAGAGTACTCATGCTGGATATAGGAATTATTTGCATAGATCATCTTCTAAGAAAGCACAAAAACTCTCTTGGAAACTACAACAACCTTTCTTCTCTGTGCTAGAGCACACAGGTAAAAAAGTTGCACTCAGTATGGCTCTTTAGATTACTTGACTTTATCTTACCATGTATAAAAAAATTGTATATCTTTAAGTATATATAAATAATTTGTTCAGCTATTCCAAGAAGCTGTATGCTGCTGATTTAGTGGGATGCTGGCTGCTGGAGTTCAATTTATTACACTCAAGAGTAGCTAAAGATGAGCTATTCTTCACACCATCCGAGTCCTGTTGGCAGGTAATGACATAAAGCATTTACAGTTTTTGCCAGTATACATAGCAACTTTTGTGTAATTCATTTCCAGAATAGATATTCTTTTTGCATGCTATTGGTGTATCTCTATGTTGAAATCCTTTTCTTGTTCTTCTTACTTGGAAGTCCTTAAAGCCAACCACATTTACTTAAAATCTATAGTATTACTTTGGCAGAAGCTTCAGAAAGTCGTGCAAGAACTTGGAACTTAAACTGAGTTACTAGCCGCATAGTTTGCTCCAGTTTGATTTCAACACTGAAGCATATCTTTGTATGCTGGCTCTTGCCCACTGTTTACATCTTTACTGGTACTGCTCAGTGTGCACTTGTCTGCTTTAATTAACAGAGAGAATGCTTTCTGTGTTGGGTTAAATGACACCTTATTGTTGTTTGAACAGGAAACTTCTGATTGTCCCTTGCATTAGGCCTTGCCAATTTTAGCATCTGTCACAAAGCACATCAGGTTTTCTACCAGTGCTTATATTAACAAGGAATTATATCTTTTCTTGAGCAAGCTCAATGAAGGTACTTGTCAAGATGATGGATCTTTGCGAGATTCAATGTAAGCCTGAAAATTCCAATGAAATATGGACAAGGTTGTGCTACCTGCATTTCGGTTTTGAACTTCAGCTCAATTGAATTTTGTATGGACATTCACTTATCTTGTCCACAATCAAGAATAAATTTACAACTGTAATTTCCTGAAAATAATCTTTTACAGGGTCTGAATTGTTAATAAATTTCCTACCTTAGAATACCTTAATTTGTGTGGATGCACCTCTGAGATTTTAATTAGATAACTACAAAGGATTCACCACCGAGAAGACACATGAAAAATGTCTAGATAATGGTTTCGGTCAGTTTTGTTTTTCTACGTCTACCTAGTCATTTTGCTGTTTCCTCTGGTTCTACATATTTGACCGCCAACTGTTAACCTTGAAGGGAGTTTAAACTTTAAATAATCAATCCAGTCCTGAGATTTACAGCCTTGCTAGTTCTACCACTGCTGTTGCAGAAATGGACGTGGGGGTTTTCAGTTGAACTGCAGCTAACCTGCCTGCGTGGAATTTTTTTAAGGCCCTAAACATATTGGAATTGGACAATAATTCCAAACCTTCTGAATGTGTAAATCCTAAATATCTCTGCAATGCTGCATGTTCACAATAGTCAGATAAAACATAGTGTAATTTTTACTAAAATTTCGACGATGATCTTGAAGGATGAGCTTAGCTTGAAGGTTTGCTTGTTCCCAATCCCACCACATCTCACCACATCAAAAGGTGTTCTCTCGATGGCCTTCCTAGGCATGCTTTTAGATTATATAATCATGAAAAGTTTTCCCCCATCCCAGACAAAACATTCCAGGAATATTTTGCTGCCTTTTTTTTTTTTCTTTTCTGCAGAGATGAGAAAGTATCCCCTGATAGAATCGGAATCTGGAAGAGAGTTGGTGACAGCCAGCTACTTGAGCCAATGATAAGATGCCATCAGAATTGCTTCCAATTTGATCGAATCACCTTCGCAAAAGTTGAAAGCTCCCAAGGATAAGCATAGTATACCATCTTCTGAAAAAGAATCAGCCATGAATTGAATGCAATGGCTTGATCATATATGCAGCAGAAACCCACAGCTGAACCATTGAAAAGCACATACAGACGTCCATAGATGAGGTAAATCGATTCGGTACATGAAGATATGCATCACGAATGACTTCAAAAGAATTGCATTTAAGAAGATTCTGTTTACCCTGAAAGGGTTAGTTATGAAAAGTTCAACTTTTTGGCTAGTAGACAGTGGGGAATAGCTGATCTTCAATGCCCTTTACTGGGAAAATTTATGATTCTCCACGTACAATTTCTCAGAAATTTCACAATCAAAAACGGTGGAACATTTGTTAGCAGAAGATAAGAGCTCTATTCCGGACTCTGTGTTTTGGGTGGATCCGATTCCTTTCCTTTAAATTGTTTCCCTTCAAAGTGGAAAACGGAATAAGCTTCTTCTGCACAGTTTAAAAACTTCATTTTAATATTCAACTGACCCTTTTTTGTGCTCATAAATTCAAATCTCATCTCAGTTACTCATTGCGGTTCTAAAACCAACTTCTTACGCCTGCGCTGGTCACCTTAATTTGGCAACACTTTGCTCCTTGGTTGAGAAATGGTAACTGTTGATTCGGCTTTACTATTTGTTTTTCAGTTTATTGATATTCTGGTTGGTTAATTCTCCTTGATGATGTTGCCAGAGTCTTGAGGACGATAACAAACCGATATCAGTTGGGCCATGGGGAGGCCAAGGCGGGTCTTCTTGGGATGATGGAGTATACTTCACAGTAAGGCAACTGGTGATAGCTCATGGATCGGGCATTGACTCTATCCAGATTGAGTATGATAATAAAGGGAACTCTATTTGGTCAAAGAAGCATGGGGGAGGTGGAGGATCTATGACAGATAAGGTTAGTTTCAAAATGACACAGTGCAAAATTAGGCTGATTGCAGTATGCTATAATTCTTTTAGCGTTTCCTTTATTAAATTCTGTTCTGAAGTCAAGGATTGAATGGTAGATCTTCTTGTAATTTGTTATATCTAGCGTTGACAACAAAATTCACTTAACTGATATTCCTTGTGTAATCTAAATTCTTTTAGGTCAAACTTGATTACCCAGATGAGTTTCTTACTTCAGTTCATGGATACTATGGTATCCTACATGAACGAGGACCAATTCTTGTTCGATCTCTCACTTTCTTTAGCAACAGGAAAGCATATGGACCCTATGGTATTGAACAAGGAACTAGTTTTTCAATGACCAGGGGCAAGATTGTTGGATTTCATGGCAGGTGTGGATGCTTTTTGGATGCAATCGGAACCCATTCAAAGCCTTTCTCAAAACTGAACCCCTCAAAGACTATCGTTCATGCCCAAAGTTTTGTTGCGGATGGGGCTGAGAAAGTTGGCTATTCATTGATTCAAGGAAGTGTTGGAGAGAAGTACGATATAGTTCTTGCTGTAAGACAGAGGGATGCATATGGGAATCCCCTGCCAAGGCAGCTCTCAAGGCAATCTTCTAGTAGCTCTGATGATTCAAGTGATGTAGAAACCAGAAGCAAGGTAAGAAAGAAATCTACTCCTTGTTTTCCCTTCTATATGCGCGATATTAATTTCTTCATGTTTGTTGCATTGTTTGAGGTTTCATTTCGGACTCCTGAGAAAGTGCCTTCAAAACTACCAGAAGGTGTGCTATCTTATGGACCCTGGGGTGGCAATGGTGGAGCCAAGTTTGATGATGGAACCTACACCGGTATAAGGCAAATTACTTTATCACGCAACGTTGGAATTGTGTGGATAAAGGCTTGCTATGATCGTGATGGGCAAGCAGTATGGGGAAGCAAACATGGAGGGACTGGAGGATTCAAAACTGACAGGGTAAGTCTAGCCTTCTCTCATAGAATTCATGTCAATATCTGTTAGCCAAATCGAGACGCAATTTCACTTACTGTTTCTTATGGACTTCTGTTGCATTATCCGCAGATAATCTTTGATTATCCATCAGAAATTTTGACACACATCACAGGAACCTTCGGGCCTTTAATGTACATGGGGCCTAATGTGATCAAGTCACTTACATTCCACACCAACAAAGGAAAGCATGGGCCATATGGAGATGAACAAGGACCCTCTTTCACGAACAAAATGAATGAAGGCAGGATCATTGGATTCCATGGCAGAGAGGGTTTATTCCTGGATGCTGTTGGTGTATACGTAATGGAAGGGAAAGTACCACCTCCGAGGCCATCTATTTCCCAAGCAATCATCCAAAGTGAAAGGTCTATAGCTGAGATAGACAATTCTCCATGGTCTAACAAACTGGTACTAGCAAGGAGAGGACCAGTTGAAGAGGTAATTCTTATGTTTCATCCTAATTATGCATCATTATATTCCACAAAGCTCGAGAATTAAATATGTTTTATTTGGATTAATTGGCTCAGGTTGCTTGTGGTGTGGTAAAAGAACCAGCACCGTGCGGACCTGGTCCCTGGGGAGGGGAGGGAGGGAGACCATGGGACGATGGAGTATTTTCAGGGATTAAGCAAATATTTGTCACCAAATCTGAAGCTATTTGCTCAATACAGATCGAGTATGATCGAAATGGACAATCTGTTTGGTCTGTAAAACATGGAGGTCATGGAGGAACCACCACACATCGGGTACGTAACATATTACTAATAACCATATTTAAACCTAGGCTTTTAATTACTGACCATGATCTTGATTTCGCAGGTGAAATTGGATCACCCGCACGAGGTACTCATTTGCATATCTGGCTATTATGGCCCCATAAACAATGAAGAGAAGTCCAAAGTTGTCAGGTCATTAACATTTTATAGCAGCAGAGGCAAGTATGGTCCATTTGGTGAAGAGATAGGCACATATTTCACTTCAACCACAACAGAAGGGAAGGTGGTGGGATTCCATGGCAGGAACAGCTCTTACTTGGATGCTATCGGGGTCCACATGCAGCATTGGCTAGGAAATCAAAGAACCTCAAGGATGTCTCTCTTCAAAATTTTCAGTTGATTGGTGTTTTTCTGGTATAGTAATGAAGATAAAATTGGTACATCAATCGCTATTTTGATTCACATTGGCTCTAGGAATAACTTGCTCAATCCAGTTCCAGGCTCATTCTGGTCCTATTTGTTTGAGGCATTGCTTGTACCCTCTAGTCTGAGTTGATCAGATATATGATAAGATATGCTAAATGTTTGTTAAATAACTAGAATTTTCCAAAATTATTACTAGTGGTAATTTGATCTAACATATGCATAAACACTAAGACAGACCCAAGGAAATGATAACACTCAGGGAAGAGAAGGGAGCTGCCAGTTTCTAGTACATAGCGGCTATGGGCCTGTTGGGCTCCAATCATGACCTCGTCACTGATGCCTTAAGGCATGATTTCATGGCTTCAAAGTTCAAACAAAGCCTGTAATCAGCTAGAGATGTCTGTGAGGACTGAGGAGTGAGGACCAATGAGACTACTCAAAATGGACCTTGAAAGATACTATTAATTAGTATGTATAAAATTCCTGTCCATATCTACAGCTTGCTCTAGCTGTTTTCCAAAAGAAAAAAACACAGAAACAGACAGACATAATCTTCCGCAATCTTTGCTTTTGTTACATCACCATCTTAATTACAATGAATAGTCTTTAATCATCCATGATTAACAAGCCCTGCAGGAACTGTGTTATGCAGATTAAAGAGCAAAGTTAATTATTACTCAACTACAAAACCATTTTTAGACTAAATACTCGTAATCATATCACAGAGATTAATTACATCATTCGCTGCGTTTGCCTCTATCATCCAATAACAAATAATTTAAAAAGATTTACTCTAGTTTGTCATTGTTTCGACCATATGCAAATTATGTTATCTGGTCCATATAAAGCCGAGACATCTATACATAACATTTCAAATCAATAATTAAGGACTAATTGAGGTTTGATATGAACCCAAAGAATATTGTTAGTGAACACAATCGATAATACACAGCTACGTTGAAGGTGGAACCCATGTAAGATTTCCCAAAGGGGGGAGCCACCAACAGATATCTTTCCACTAGTATTAATATAATTTTCCATTGAAAGGCACTATATTCATCGTGCATCAATCAGCATTGAATACATAAATTTTGGGTCTATTAATTTCTAAAATGCTTTCAAAATTCCTTTGCCAAATTAAAGAAACAGAGGGTCCCGTTTTATAAAGAAGGATAATAAATTAAAGAGGCTTCCAAGTGAATAATTAAGGGCCTTGATGATCAGTGGTAGTTGCATGGAAGGCGTATATAGAGAAAAGCAATGCTTAGGGTCTACACCCTTTTCTTTTTTCCTTCTTTGAGTGCAAAAATTTGCCACAAAATCTAGAAATCTGGCAAAAATAATTAAGTAAAGAAATGGAACTTCTGACATAGATTGCAAGTCGCCAAAAGCATATTTAACAAGAACGAAGCGGACAATGGAAAATGGAAAACTCACTACAAAAATATAATTGCGATTGGGTAGACCTAAGTGAATAATTAAAGTGGGTGGCAGATTCCATGGTGTTCCTAAGGAAAACTAGGGATCAAGAACCATGAAAACGATGAAGGGGTGGAGGGGGGGACCCATCTTCTCTAGACAATGATGTGGCAACAATATCATCGGTTCTCGTACTATTATCCCCCTTAATAATGGACCAAGATTTTGTGTTAGATTTTATTCCTGTTGGCCTACCCATTTTTTTCATGCACGAGGCAGCACACCACATTCAGATTTCACATTTTGAGTTAGGGTTTTTATTCGTTGCTATGCATAGACATGTTATGGACGTGTCCAATAAGCTACAAATCTGTACGTTAATGTCATAACAATGAACAATTTGCAGCCATGTAGCTACTTCTCACAGTTTTGCATTAAAAACTAAAATAAAGGGGTACTGTCATTACAATATTGGGGTATGCATGAATCTCTAAGGGTTTTAGAAAGAAACAATTAATGCCAACTATATAAATGGGTTTGGTATAGAGAAAGGCAAAATCATAGATTGTTAGTATCATCCCTTTAAAGTTGCCCCCAATTTGAATTTTCTACAAGCAAAGCCTTGCTTGTCTGAGTCATTTATTAGGGATGATGAGGGTGTGATTAATGCACTAGCTAGGTTACATCTTCAACTTGCTTGGCTGTGTTTTTAGACATTTATGGTTTTTGCAAGCTAGCACTCTTAACACCGGAACCACATTAATTAGATTTCATGGTAGGGTAATGAAATTAGGTGTTCACACCAGATCACAATCATACGTTCAAACAGGACCGCCATTGAATGCCTTCGATGTGGTGAGTTATTCAAAGAAGTTAAGCAGGCATTTTCCCCATTTTCACCTACTAGCTAGCAAATCCATGGTCAAGTTACAATGCATGTACATGAATTTTCACTCCCCTTGGAGTACATGCATCTTCTCAATCCTTTCTTGTTGGTTTTCCAAAGAAGGAAATTTATAAAGAGCTTTTGTCATCTCAGTTTTCTTTTGCCAGCAAAGAAGCTCTGCCATACGCATTCATTCACCTGCTATACTTTGCTGAAAGAAAGGAGAGTTTCAAAGCAAATGATCATGTCAAATTTGAATAGGATACATAAGCATATTTCCAACTGTATGTGTGTATATATATATATATATTTATCAAATCCATTATCGATCCTTATCACGTCCAGCTGCAAGTTTTACTAAATATGGTCACATATGGGGTCGCTGTTGCAAATCACGCATGCTGTACGACCATGGAACCATGGTGGATTTGGATCAAATTGTGGCCCCTCTAAGGTGCTTGATATGCCAGAAGCTTTGCCAATTCCATGGTTAGGTTTGCTTGTGCTATCTAACTCTCTTCCATATGGACATTGCTATCAGCTCCAGTAGTGAATTTTGTCCATATGTACAGATACACAGTTGCAATGCTGCAGTCATAGTATATGGTATCTAACTGCATTTACCAAGGGATATATAACCATTTTAAGACAAGCAACAAAATCATATGGTTGGATTTGACATGATTTTATATATGTACTGCACCTTCTGTTTTCTGTTTGGTTTTTTTTTTTTTTTTCACAAGCCCGTGATGTGCATTAGGAATTGTAACACTACAAAAATATCATTCTTGTGCTGCAATTGCTTGCTAAAAATAAGAGTAACCTCCTTTAAATGGAAATGGGGGAAAAATGAAGAAGAAAACAAATGAGCTGGCTTCAATCCTCCAGCTCATTCCATTGGAAAAATAGTAATTTTTCAAGTATTTCTGAGTACAAAATAATTAGAAAGTTTTCACCTAGCTAGCCCTAATTCTCCCTCTTTCCACCAGCATATTTACTACATATAGTGTTAAAATAATGGCAGGTTTAGTAATTGATATTCTTCAATACTATTATTTAAACCAAGCTGCTTTCTAAAGAAAGCATAGTAGCATATGCATGATGCTTATATAATATAGATTTTATAGTAATGATAATGAAAACAATTGGGGTTTGAGCTGTAAATAGAAGAAAAGCAAGATTTCTCACTTCTCTCATAATATTCCCATGCACTTTTCTCCTTTTTCTAAAGGCTACCAATGGATCCCTAATCCCCTTAAGTGATCTTCTATGTATGGAGGGAGGGTCGTGACTTTGGTTTAGTACTCAAAATTATGGTCGAGACTAAGCCTACCTTATAAACCGGGGGAGAAAAAAAGATGAAAGAATCTAATCTAAGGAATAATTGGTGGCAGGTATCGAAAAAGAGGGATGAATTCTCTCTCTCTCTCTCTCTCTCTCTCTCACACACACACACACACACACGCATACCATTCAAACAGCAAAAAGAAAAGTGGGTTTGTTTTCTTCTTAATTCCATAGCTTTGTCTGCAAAGTGACAGTTGTGTAGGTCCATTTTCCATCGCCCACTGCATTGCGTTTCCAAAGAGAGAGAAGGGCTTTTCTCTTTATGATTTGTGGAAAGATGTGGGAATTAACTTAAAAGCAAGACAAGAGGATGATGATGATGATGATGTTATCCTAAAAGATTATCTTTCTGGTTTAATCAGCTGTTTACTAAGTGAAAAGATGTTCTCCAAAGGGGCAAAAAGGCCTTGGAATAAAACCTTGGGAGAAAGGCTCTCGAGTGGAAACAAGAAAAAAGAAACCGACCAGAGGCCAAAATTCCCGGTGTGTTTAGAGTTTCATCACTAGGAGAAACATAAACCAAAAAGTGACAAAAGCAAAGTCATATTATTGCCAAAGAGACAGAATGGAAAATGCCCTAACCTCGCCTTAATCATTGGTCAGTGCCGTTGCCATGGAATCAAAAGCATTTGGCACACCTCATGCTTCCTGCAAGTGGTATAGCTGTGCACTTGCATGCGCTTATAGCAATTTGTGGGACTAGATTGTAACTTGAAAATGATTGAACTTCCATTATAAATTTTGATTCTTTTGTTTAAATCAAAATTAAAATATATAAAAAAGGAGAAATCTAGAAGGATAAAAAAAAAGGGGGGTTATGGCCATCAAGAGGGAATTACAACCACACCCATTTGATCATTACCTCTAGATTATATACCTGAGAGATTCATTTTTCTGGCATATTTGAGTTTTCTCTCTCGACGTTATTACATAGATTGACATGCTTTTCCCACATATATACTTTTAAAATAAATAAAACAAATAAAATGGTTTATAAACCATACAAAATGCATTCATTGCACGTGCTGGCTGCTAGCAGAACTAATTAACAAAACAAACTGTTAATGCAGCAAGCATCCCCCATTTCCAGTTCATCTGTGGGCCATTTCATGTACCAAAACAATGCAGCAATTTTCCATATGATTTCGGCTCACCTTTGAGAAAAATTTTTCCCACACAAGTACGCTGCCAAACTCTTTCTTAATTAATTAAGTCTATCCATTTTGGTTTGTTGATTGAAACACAGTCAAATTTTGGTCATGGTCAAGATTGATATACTAATAGAGAAATAGAAATTTCAATTAAAAATTTTGCCCCATGATATTAAAAATTATTGGCATAACACTCTCAAACCCACCGAGCATTCCCTGCCCAATCAGGTTTTGTAGTTATTCAACCGACACAGATAAATAAATGGTGTTAGCTTTGGATTTTCCTCAGCACATCTATGTAAAAATGGTTACCATATAAATATAAATCTAGAGAGATAGATAGCCTTGGTTCTTGTATGAACTCATGAAATCTAAGGGCCAAAACAATGTTCTAATTGATTAACTGGTACATGTACTAGCTAGCATTATTGTTGTCTTTCAAACCCTAATAAATAATTTATATATATATAAAGATATCATTAATATTATAATACAAGCCAAATCTAGTGAACCCTGGGGTTCCCAAAAAGCCAAAGAGTACTCCTAGTCAAGTAAAACCTAATTGAGTTTGGCAGAGCCTAACAGCTAACAAGTTTGATCGTTTCTTCCCTTCTCTTTTCTGGGTTTGAATGTTAGAATTCAATAATGGAATTGAAAATACAATAAACAACAACGAAAAAAATGATGGATCGAGCAGAATTTCACATTGGAAAGTTGACAGATGAAGATGTGAGGCCACAAGAAACCAAAAGAGCGGAAGCAGGTAAATCTTTGGTGGCATCCATAACTATCAGCTCGTTACAATGAATATTGCATAGATCGTGACGTGTCATCGTTAGGTCTAATCCCATTGCTGGATGACTTTTTGTGGGTGTGGTTGTGAACTTTGCATGCCAGTCTCAAGCAATAAATAATTGTAAGTTTGGAAGAAGTACTACTCCTCCCTAGTAACAGTAAAATTACTTGAATAACAGGCAAGTACTGTGACTGGTCAATCTTAATTAATTATTAACAAGATTACAAAATATTATCATTACCTAAATCTTAAATAACACGATTACAAATCTAATATATTTCTCGAGATGCTAATGATTTAGCGGATTAACTTACAAAAATTGACATTTAATGTTTAGTTAATCTTTTGATATGAATTGATGGTTGCCTTTTGCAGTACATTTGATTCACTGGAAGACCTCTCTCCTTAATTAGGATGCTAGGGTCTTTGCCAAAACTAGAATGTATCACCAGAAACCCAGAGCTGGTTTCTTTTATTGTAATTTTTTGTTCTTCCTTCTTTCTTTAACTTTCCCTGGAAGGCAACAACTTGGTTGAGAGTGTTTTGGGTTTTCTGTAATAGGAGAGAGTATCGTTTTTGTGTATAGCATTGAGGAGGATGTGGAGCAACATAGAGATGTGTGGAATAGCTAGAGTCTCCTCTTTTAAGGAAAAGAATAGAAACCAAAGTTGAATTGAGACTGCTGCCCACTGCCCACTGCCCACTTGATAAAAAATGGACTTGACAGCAACTTTTTTTGTCCCTTAAGACAACATAGAATCTCTTCTTTCAGAGGTGACTGAAAGATTGAATCCTTCTAAAAGAATGATCAAATCTTTTATGAAAGATTTTGAAACCTTCACACACTTCTAACTTTTTCCCTTCCAATTTCCATGTGGTGGCTAATTTCAAAGGGTAATAATATTAACCTTTTTACTCATTTGTAGTACTAACAGTTTGGTCCATGCAAGTGACATTATTAAAAAACAAAACAAAAAAAAAGGGAGGTTTGAAAATTCCATCCTAATATTTATAATTAACTCCTAGCGTAGTCCACAAAAAAACATGTGCAATTTGTCCACATGATTCCTTTTTGTTTCAGTTGTGTCGCTCATGCCATGAAAAGTTCAAAAGAATACAGTTAGGTTTGAAGCAAGGATATGAGACATGGGTCATGGCAGGCAAGATTCATGCTGCTTGTTCAACTCTTAAGGACATCATCCACTGTGAAATATCAACTCATGTCAAAAAAAGGAAGAGAGATTGCTCATCTTTCTCCTCATAATAAATCAATCTGTCATGGGTTTTTGGTTTACATTTGATTTGTGCAAGTGACAAAGATAATACCCCTGCCGTTAGAGATGAAAGCTGTGAAAATTCATGTCATCCTCGCAGGGTGAAAAAGGAGTAGATTAAAAGAAAAGATTGATGAAAGACAAATTGGAAATACCATCTTTCTCCCCTCATTTAAAACATTGATTTGACCAAACAACACGTCTTAAGGAGGGGGGGGCGGGGGGGAGGGGAAGCATGCTCCAATCCAAAACGTTGGACCCCCCAAATCGATCATGGGAGGGAAAATAACAATTCATTCCCCATAGTTCAAGCTGTTCACACACTTAAACAGATGGTGATGATCATCAAAGTAAACGCGTTTCACTGTCAATCACTTACGACATGGTAATCCCCACATGTTTCCAAGTCCTCGTGGAAGATATGGGTAAAATTCGTCGTCAATTTTAAGGCGTATACTCCTGTTCTTCCAATCTTTTGATGAACAGATTATTATTATTATTAGGTTCATTGGAACCAACCCCACCATTCGATGCAGAAACAACAAGGAAAACGTAGGTAGCTAGCATGGAAATTTGTGCACCTTTGTGAAAACCATGAATGTTCTAAACTACTAAAGATTAAATTAAAATCTTAGTTTAATATTAGCAGCAACGGTCCAAAAACTAAGCCAAAGGGTTTTATTTGAATATTTTGGTGAGGCATGCAAAGTCTGCGTGATTAAATTATTAAATCTAGCATGGGCCATGCAGGTCAACTTCGAATTTAATTTTTTTTCCCCAAGGTAGTACATTATTTTGTTTAGTGGTCCATATTAATGAGAAAATTAATTCATAGTAAACCCCCCCCCCCCCCCCCCNCCCCCCCCCCCCCCCGGCCCCCGGCTCTCTCAAGACAGAAAAATCTATCTTACATTTGACCAAAAACACCACCCAACTTCTTGTTTTTATGCTTTGTTATATATACTATTTATGGGAAAAGGAATAAAGCTAGTGGAAATTTGGGTTAGATTAGTTGAAGTAATTCACAGGTTATGACAGAATCAAGATTGGGTTTTGGTTCAAATCTGAAAAGAGGGATCATCATCGGGGCAGAAGAGGCTTTGGAAACCTGTACAAGTTTCAGTCAGGGAAGATAAAATTGAAAATGAACAGTGAGGAAGGGGAAGGGCGCAGTCGCGCAGCACCCACGTGAAGCTTCCACAGCAGGGGACCCCACGGAGATCCTCCGTATCCAAAATGGACCCCACGCCCATTCCCCTCCTGAAGGGCATGTAAGTAGGGGCCCCAACTCTCTCTCCCCACACGTGTCTCCCCAGACCTTCGCACGTGAATGGCCACGTGTCTCCCGCTCTGCTTTTGTCTTATAAATTAAGAGAACCTGTATCTTATATCCTAGACACAAGAAAAAGGATCAGCGGCATACTGGTCAGACTCAGACTCCTGTTTCTCCATACACGCAGAAACCCTTTTTTTTTTCTTTCTCTTCTCTTGAAGTTCCTCGTTGCCTTCGTTCACTTCTCTTATGTTTAGTCTTTAGTTTACCCACCATTTTTATCTCTATACACAACGTGAAAGAGAATAGAGAGGAATCGGTGCATGTTGATTGTTGACGTAGTAAATCTTTAAAGTGCTATCCGGGCTTACGTTAACGCTGCCACCAAAGATTTTGTTCCTTTTTCAACGCTCTCCGACGGTGTCCCTCACCCCTTTTTACCACCTTTCTTTTCTCTCTATATATTCATTGTCGTTGCTCCACACACACTCCAAGCGAAAAGACGATATCCAAAGAAACCATTTCTTGCGCAGCAAAAGAAGGGGCCTTGTAAAAGAAAAAACGGGCATTCTTCTTTGATATGGCAACTAAGCTTCTTTTAACGTTTGCTATTTGTAGATTAATTGTTACTGTGGGGTTGACCTTGGACCCCGCAGAGCTTCTCCGCCTTGGAGTTGACGGTCAACTCAGCGTTGACCCCTCCGACGTGGAAACGGCTTCCCTCGATTTCGGCTTACTCATCCGAACTGAGCCGCTCGCCGTCTTGCACCCAGCTTCGGCCCGGGACGTAGCGAAGCTTGTCAAAGCCGCCTACGGGTCAAATCACGGGTTCACCGTGTCGGCGAGGGGACATGGGCACTCCATAAACGGACAGGCTCAGACCACGAACGGGGTGGTGATTCAGATGAGTGGGTCGAGAGGGAGTGGGCGGATGGCGTCAGGGAAGCCACCTCAGCCTCGAGTTTGGGCTCGAGAGAGTTACGTGGACGTGTGGGGTGGGGAGCTTTGGATAGATGTGTTGAGGAGTACCCTAGAGTATGGACTCGCACCCAAGTCATGGACCGATTACTTGTACCTTTCTGTTGGTGGCACTTTGTCTAACGCTGGAATTAGTGGCCAAGCTTTCAATCATGGTCCACAAATTAGCAATGTCTACGAGCTTGACGTTGTTACAGGTTCGTTCTTTTTTTAACTTTGCATGCTCGTTTTCTCTTGCATTGTTCCCTTTTTTTTTAAAAAAAAGAATTATATATAACTCCAAAGAGTTCAGATTTTCCTTGGTCAAAAGATTTTCTGTTAACGTTTTTCTGATGTGGGTTTTGTCTTAATTGTCGACTTCAAAACTTTTTTTTTATCATTTTTGGACATGACTACTATTAAGATAATTTTGTCTTGACCATCATGTACAGGAGTGTTTGGTACGGCATGCTTCTCTGTTTCTTTTAATGTTTTACTACTACAAGTTTTTTCAAGTTCATCATCGAGGTGCTTATCTGCATTTTGCATCATGGGTTTGGTGAACAGGGAAAGGTGAGCTCTTGACATGCTCAGAAGAACAAAACCCAGAGCTGTTTCAGGCTGTTCTTGGCGGTTTAGGACAATTTGGAATCATCACCAGAGCTAGAATTTCTCTCGAGCCTGCTCCACAAAGGGTATCTCTCTTTTTCCTTTGATCATTACTGGTTTAAAATGTTTTTTGGTTGGGTTTCCAGAGTGGGACAGGAAACCTTTTACAATTTCCTAGTATTAGTTATTGTCAAAACCTAAAAAGAAAAGTATCATGACCTAAAGAGTTAAAGGGGGTAGGGGTTTGGGTCCATTGCAGCCTTTTAACCCCATTCAAACGGCTGTTCTAAAGCTGGCAATGTTGTTGACGTGTCGTTTTTGCCTCTAACGTGGTCTCTCTCTCTCTTTCTCTCTCTCTCATTTCTTGTGGGTTTCCTTGTTTGTTCTCTGTAGGTGAGGTGGATCAGGGTGTTGTATTCCAATTTCTCGGCTTTTACCACGGACCAAGAATACCTCATTTCTCTGCAGGGAAAACCAACCAGCCAAAAATTCGACTATATTGAAGGTTTCGTCATTGTAGATGAAGGCCTCATCAACAATTGGAGGTCTTCCTTCTTTTCCCCCCGTAACCCCGTCAAAATTTCCTCTCTCGGGGCTAATGGAGGCGTGCTCTATTGCCTGGAAATCACCAAGAACTACCATGAATCTACCGCTGATACCATCGATCAGGTATACCTTTTACTACAAGCCTCATCCCCTCAATCCATCATCAATGATACTTATTAGTGCAATATTAATTATTACCGATTACCAGTTCTAAGTAATCTATGACTACTCTCTTTGTTTTCTTCTATGACACGTATGCAAGCTGTGTGTTTGAACAGCGAGCATATTCCTTATCAATTCATCTTTGTTTATTTTTTTGAAAAATACACTAACAAGTTGAAGACTTGAACCCCTCTCCTAGTTGGAATAGTTAGAACCTTCTACCAAAATCCCTGTCCTTCTTTGCATTATTGGTGCACATCCAAAGTCGTTTGGGGTTTCTTTAATTTTTTGTTTAAAGCCTTATATCATCACCCGAGGGGGGATTGCCCCTCCCTTGTCCTAGATTATATGATGGAGATTATTACTCTGTCAAGTAAATATTTAATGAAGTATAACCTACTTAAAAATGTAATGGAAACATAAGCAAGAAAACATGGAAGATCTTGTGTGATCTAGCATCCCCATCTAATTCTAAGAATGAACACTACTTTATAATAGTATATTACATTAAACAATCACTAAATCTAAGCCGTCCATGGTCCACTCACCAAATTATTCCCCTCTAATTAATCTCTTTTTGCCCATTAAAAGAATTGATTGGAATCGAACTTATCCTGACAAAAGCAACTGTTTTGGTTTGGCAGCAGCTTTCTTTTTTTGTGGACTTTGATTGCATATTCTGATGTTTTTTAAATTATTGACAGCAAAAGTTTTTTATTTTAGTTCTGAAGCTTGCGGTTGGTCTGTTTTTGTGCAGGAAGTAGAGTCTCTGTTGAAGAAATTAAATTTTATACCGACATCAGTCTTTACAACTGATCTGCTGTATGTGGATTTCTTGGACCGGGTCCACAAGGCCGAGTTGAAGCTCCGGTCCAAGGGTTTGTGGGAGGTTCCACACCCATGGCTGAACCTTTTTGTCCCCAAATCAAAGATTGCTGACTTCGATAAGGGAGTCTTCAAGGGCATTTTGGGTAATAAAACCAGTGGGCCAATTCTCATCTACCCAATGAACAAAAACAAGTATGTCATGCATTGTTATCATTGCTCTGCTCATGTCCTTTTGTGTTTTTTACACCTAGCATTGCATTTGCATGCATGAAACATGCAAAATGTTATCTTCTCATGTATGACCCCATCCCTTCCACCATAGCCACCCTTCCATTTTCTAACATGTTTTTGACATGTAAAATCAATACCATGAGTAACTAGTGCATGTCACATATGCATGCTGACTTGCTGTATCCATGCATATATGAACGCACGAGCAATCTCTTAGCTTAAGGGTTTGATTGGGTAAATAATCAAAGCCTTTGACATGGAGATGATGAGAGTGTCGGCAGTAGAATTTTGAGAGAGGTTTATAGCTTTCCAAAGAGTTTTCCTTGATCACTTGCAAACAGTTATTTTAGAGCCTCAAGACCATGTAAAGGAATTACCCGTGCATTAATGAAAAGGACAAGAAAAGATTGTCGGCAACTGCAGATTAATTTACAGTGGCCTCGAGTTTGATTGATCATATTCAGAATCGGTTCTGAAAAGGAGAGTTCTCTACTTCGTTGGGTAGAAGAAGATGGAAAACAAGAGAGGGGGGGGGGTGGTGAGCGGTGGTAAAAAAATCAGGTAGTACCTAGTACCATGAGTTAATCCACTAATGGTGGTCCTGACACAAGATCAAGACACATAGCAGTGGATCAGAAAGGAGAACACGTGGAGCAACATGCAGATGCTCCCAACACCAACAGATGAATGTTTTTAGCGATCGAGGCCAGCTACGATTGATAAACACTTTAGCTCTTTTGTTGACCGGAACCCAACAAATCGACGGTAATGATCCTCCAAGTGGGAGGATTCTCGTGTCAGGAGATCTTCTCCCAGGGCCCCACTGATGGGAAGTATCCATGTCTTGTTACAAATTAGTTCCAGGAACAGAGCCGTTAGTACAGGTTAACGACCCATCACCCCCGCTAAGCCTGGGTCCCTTTGATTCGTTCAGAACCATCAAATCTCAACTACCGTTTCCACACACAAATGCATAACATGTTTTTTGCAAAGCCAAATTGCTGCATTTGCGCTCCGCTGACGCGTGTTTTTGTAATATGGTGCAGATGGGACCCTAGGAGCTCTGTGGTGACGCCCGATGAGGATGTGTTTTACCTGGTGGCATTGCTAAGGTCAGCCTTGGATAATGGGGAGGAGACCCGGAGCTTGGAGTGCGTTACCGATCAGAACCGTCGGATTCTTAGATTCTGTGATGACGCCGGTATCAAGGTGAAGCAGTATCTACCTCATTACACTACGCAAGAGGAGTGGATGGACCACTTTGGCGATAAGTGGGATCGGTTCCATCAAATGAAAATGGAATTTGACCCAAGGCACATTTTGGCCACTGGCCAACAGATTTTCAGACCCTCCTTCCCTTCCTCTTCTTCGAATATGGCTTCATGGTGATGACAACTGATACAAAACAAAAGCTAGTAACGACATTAACGTACTACTGACTTAGGAATATTCTTGTTCTTGTTGTACATAGAAATGGGCATATGGGCTAAGGGACAAGAAGGATAATTGATGATTCTCGGTTAACCCATACCGGAAAGAGGGTTGGATTGGACAGGGGAGGCTTAGGTATTATCGTGATTAGGAAGGGAGGGTGTTTTTTCCCGCTGTGGCGCAATTTTAGGAGTTGTTTTCTGTGGGGAGTAACTGATACCAGACGGTGGAAAGAGGAGGATTGATTTGGGAGAAGGTGGTGGGGGGGCCTATGATCTTGCAGTGCACATGTGATGTTATAGTAATTGCAGTGCTCGGGATCCCGACCGTCCCAACTGATTGCCTTGTGGATCTTGTCTGCAGTTTCCTGGCACCGCTGGTACCAGTTCCATCCAGCGTGGATCGGCGATTTGCTGCTTTTACCCCTTTTTTTTGGACATGTAATTATCAGAAGTAGTATTTTGTAAAAAAAAATGCACGTTGATTAGTTTCAGATGACATCGACTACAGAGCAGAAGATCTGCAAGCATCTTTGTTTTGGGATATTCCATGTTTTTCCTCTACTTGCAGGATTCACTTTGATTACGAAGTCTTTGTCGCCTTTCCAGGGGCACTCGCAAATAAGACAGGATTGGCAACATCATATCAGGAAAAAAAAGATAAAAAAAGGAAACAAAACAAGAAAACATTTATACAGTAAGGCGTAAGACATGACATGATAGAAACGTGCCCTGAATCCTTCCCCTAGGATAACTAGTTGGCTGTTGACTTCTGAAGTGACATTGCCATAGTTATTTTTCCCTCCTCCCTCTTCCATTTTCCCCCTAAGAAAGCAAGGAAATAGAATGGAAATATGAACAGGAAAGTGGAAGGAAACAGACTTACTGATAAATTTAAAGGATGAAAAAGAATCTGCCGTCGAAACCCGTTTGTCCTGGTTACATACAACTTAAGCAGTTGGTGAACAAAATGGAGGTCCAACTATTAACAACAGAAAAATCACAAGTAAAATTGTAGTTCAGATCTGATATATTTAGTGATTTGTCAAGGTTAAGAACTTGGGCAAATTGATAGTACTGCATCTAAAATTACTGCTCCATAACTCCGATATGGCCTGTTCTCCCTATCAAATGTCTGACTCAAAAGTACTTTATTCAACTTTTGCTCTAACCATAGCACCCCCTGGACATCAAAAAATGGGGTAAAAAGGAAAAATAGCCTAGCATAAATTTCCCTGTTCAAGCAAAAGTAGTTATAAAGGTTAAAAGGGTTAACCGGTGTTCTTTAACTTATGCCTTTTCAAGGTATCAAATTCGAAACCTTCTTACTAGCACAGAGTTATAAGATGCTAGCACTTAATGTCACTCACAGCATGGCATTAATTTGAATCCTCTGCCTCACTTTTCTTTCCAAACTTTCTCAAGGCAAGTGAATATATCATTTTCTTTTTCATTGATGTTCCTTGAGCCACCAATTTGACTGCCTGCGATACACATCATATTCAATTGTTAAAGATTAACTTCCTGAGAATTTCAGATCAGGCCTCTGCAAGATATAAATTTGTACAGTAATAAACTTAAATTTGATAAATTATAAATGCAGTGAAAAATCATTACCGAAGAAAGACTATGACCACTGGAGATCAATTCTCTCAGTTCATTTTCTAACTGACACTCTGATGGAGTTTCTACAGTGCAATTTGCATTGCCTTCAATCAAGAGTGTAATTTCTCCCTTTGGCTGATGAGTTGAAAAAACTTCTTTTGCTTTCCCCAAAGTGCCCCGCCAAAACTGCAAGAATTAATCATCTTCATTACTAAATCAAGGATTATATAAAGAAAAATCCACAAAGTAAATCAAGGTCAAACTGGTTAATGGATTTAGCACAAATAAAATTTCCTTTCATCCAAAAGAGTTAGCTTAAAAAAAATTGGCATGTCTATTGAACTACTACCTAAGTGCTTTCATTGTATTTCCTTAAAATAAGATCTTCAAATCATTGCAGCTGCATGATGGTGAAATGACATAAATATTACATCAAGTGGCAATGAGTGGTGAGGTAATGGACCAATCCCAACCAATAGGGTTCAAGTGCTAGACTTCTGGGTCAAACCACCAAAAGTACGGCTGGGTAGGAAGCCAATAACAGAATGAATGCTTAGCTGTTAAACTAAACAGGGTCTGCAAAAGCGGCACTTCATATATCAAAGAAATGATCTTGCAATGAGGATGTTTTCTACAGTCCATACAAAGCCATTCTCTAGCTAGCTAGCTTCTTCTGTTTTTTGCCATTAGCATCCTTGCTCATAATATCATAAATAAAATGTTTTCTTCTCTTCTTTCTAAATGTTGCACACATAAAAGCAGAGGTCAAAACAGATAGTTACAACCCCATTAATCTACAACAAAATTGGACAGTCCCAAGCCCGTAGGACCATGAAGCACCGAATTACAAAGTTGAGGTACAAACAGACAGACGCCAAACAGCTGGATACTCACAAAATTCTTCCAATTTATTTCCATAAACAAAAGTCACCTGGAAATATGTATGCAGACAAGTTCAATCATAACCATATATAAGAAGTTTTGAAACTAGGAAGTTATGCTTCAACTCATTTAGGAGCAAGAACAGTTGCATTTCCTTTCTACCTTAGATAGAGTTCTGTAGACTACAAACAGTAAAGACACACCAATGACCCTTTATGTTTTTTCCTTTCGCCTTCCATGCAAGCCTAGTTGTAAAGTATCAGACAAATATTGCAAACAAGAGCAATCCCAATGTGGGGTGAAGAACACAACAGAATAAAAGCTTGAACTTAACGGAAAGAACAACATTGAAGGAAAAACTCTATTCTCATAAACCAAAATTTTTTCAATTCTTAAACTCATACTCAACATTCAATCATCAGAAAGTACTTCAATAGTCCAAAGACCTGCGTATATGGGCTTTATAAAGCCCTATAACATAAGGTCCAAATAAAATGATGCTAGCCCAACAAAGCCCACATAAATACGGTTCAAATTCTGATCAAGAAAAAAAAGGTCCAAACAGAAGAAGGTAAGCCTCCAAAGAGTAAGCCCTATTCTTAAAATTTTCGCGTAAAGCAGGTTCACCTAAAGCATTTAGGCAATGGTCATCTTCTGGTTTTGGGTGATGAGGTCTACAAGAAAGTGATAAAAGGCAGAACATGCTCATTGATTGAAGCTATAAACATTAATAATTTAGTTACTGAAAGACATGAAAGAAGAAGAGGCTATGTTTCTATTTGAACCATTGAGGCCATTAAGTTTACATACACATATATGCTAGCAACAATAAAATCAAATCTCGCAAATTCTTGACGAAGCAGCATAAAAAGATAACCAGAAACACAATATAAACCTACCTCTTCATGTATTTTTGTAAGTTCCCGAGCTATAACACACCGTCTGCAATGAAAATAAAAAAACCGTCATAATAACCCCTAAAGAGTCATCTGTTATTTCTACTGAACACTGACTTTAAAGATTCCAATGAATGCAACTGAGAAAGTATTATAAAAGCATGAAAGATAACTAACTGAAGCAAGGACAAAGCACATAATGTCAAACAAGCAAGCAAGGCTCATGCACTTAAAGATGACAGAAACTTGCCCAACCAATTGTAGTGAACCAGAATTTTTCACCACTCTAACTAGAATGCCTAGGGAACTGCTAATGGGGATTCCTGATATTAATTTGATAATGGATTAGTATAAAACTACAGCAAGTTAAGTAACAAGCTTTACATAATTAGGGAACCCTTAATTTATTTTTCACCTTATACACCACCTATATGTTTTTCAGCAATGCAAATACATTCAAACATGAGTATCTGCCATAAAATTAAAAAGAGGATACTTCTGGCTCAAGCGTATTTCTCCTCCTCATAGTAAAATAATAAACCATACACTCCATCTTGTCATACCAAGTCCCTTCACAAAAAATGAATAGCTCTTTCAAGCCTTCCTCTGACTCCTACCATTTAATAGTAAATTAATCACAGCTAATGGAAGATATGCAGATATATTGTTCACCTTGAGTCACCAAAAATTGGGGAACTTTCTTCAAGAAACTGACAAAGCTTGTGAGGAGGAACATAGAAGATTTGCGTTGTTGTCTCACTTGCAGAAGCCATCAGCCTCTCCTTCCGTGAACCAGCATGTCTCGGAAGAAATCCAACTGCAACATTGTACGTGATATCAGTAATAATTTCCACACATTCACAGAAGCATGCTCTACAACAATGTTTCACAAAAAAATTACCAAATGTAAACTCATCAGTGGACAACCCTGAGGCAGAAAGAGCAGTTAAGAAGGCAGAGGGTCCTGGAATTGGAATGACAAGAATGTTTTCATCCACACATAACTTCGCCTACACCGAGAATCCAACCATCAGCCGGTACATTCTTCATCAAAGACCAAAGATAAACAAATAATCCATCTAAAACTTGTATCAGCAAACATTCTACGGAATTCAGCCAAGCAGGATGCAAATACTCACCAGTTCGGTACCAGGATCGCTAATGCCTGGCATTCCCGCATCGCTGATCAATGCTATGATCTCACCTCGCTTTAACCTCTTTAGAACCGTTTGTTCTCTTTGAGATTCATTAAATTTGTGATAACTTAGCTGGAGTCTAAAAACCGCACAATCAGAAATTGAAAAATAAAAACAATGAAAGGCATCAAAGCGACCACAGAAAATGGCTCAAACTCACTTACGAGAGGAGTTTTGATGCTGTAATAGTGAAGTAACTTGCCGAAATGCCGCGTGTCCTCCGAGAGTATGACGTCAGCTGATTTCAAGACCCGAAGAGCTCTGCATTGAAGAAATTACCAATAATTTTTTTGCTTAAAAAATAAAGAAATAAATGAAAGAAGAGGACTAATTACCGTAAAGTGATATCTTCAAGGTTTCCAATTGGTGTTCCAACGAGATAGAGTCCAGGTTTCAGAGGTCCCTGCCACCGCAATAACCAAAAAACTGCGTTACATTAGTTTCCTCATAAAGTTCAAAAGAGTAGAAAAAGGGAAAAGAATGGAGGTTTTACGCGTTTGGACGCTTGTTCGGTGATGAAGTCGGTGAATTCTGATGAACTTTGGGAGGTCGAGCTAAAGGAAAGGAGGAAAAGTTTGGGGTAAAAGGAGAGAGAATTGAGGAATTTGAGGCCGGGTTGAGTAGAGAAGAAGTAAGGAGACGTACGACGGCGGGACAGAGCGGTCGTTGTGACGGAAACGGCGGTTGAAGGCAGTCGTCGCAGCAGCATTTTCACTTTCAGCTTTTCGGTTTGCAGTGAGAACAGGAGAAGGCCAATTGTGTAAGGTTGCAGACTTTAACTCGATCCTGTTCTGAAACGGCGCCGTTTTGGAATTAGTTAATATAAAAAATAAAAGGGCATGCCCAGTGTCCATGGACCAGGCCCGCGAGGACTCGGGCCTGGACTTTTAGAACTAAATCCAAGCCCAACTTAGCCCTTGAACCGGTGTCCCTGTCCCTCACTCTCCATTAGACCATTGCCATTATCCCTTAAATTATATGATAATTAGTCTTTTTTACCCAAAATCGTCTTCTTTTCTTCCTTTTCGACCATTCCTTAAATTTTCTGATTTATTACTAATTTGCCCTCAAATTTTGTTAATTAAAACCTAAAAAAAAAAGAAAATCCTCTTCTCAACCATCTAATGGAGGATTAAGAAAAAGGGCAACCAAGATATTAGGAACAAACATTTTCATTAGATAGAACTTTCAGAACTGCCAAATTCTCAACAGTTAAGAATAAGCCAAGAGGAAGAACTTCATGCGGCTATCGCCTTAACCTTATCCAAATTCCATCCCAACTTAACACTTCGCAGCGCCATCGAGTCAGAAGATTCACTCTCCAGTTGGCATAATTTAGCCTTATATATAGGTAAACGACCAACCTGCAACGAGGTGTATTGTCCTCCCACGCTGTCCTACTACAGTCAATGAGTGGGTGTATAACATGATTAAAAGAGGAACAGGTTAACATTATCTCCACTGCTGCTTGGAGGAGGCAACCACATTCAAATTAAATCTAAGTTTAATTCATAATTTCATACACAGCAAGAGAAATGTATAAATAAGGTTACCATGGCAATTAGGGAGGGTCCATCCTCCCTTTCCCATTTTCCCTGATAAAACCCTCGGTTTTATACGCAGATTATAGATAACAGGTTTATATCATTACACTTTATCGTCATGGAACCACCATCTCGTCTCCTTGGGAGACCTGCCATTCCGACAGTTCTTAACGTATCGATCATTATCAGCTGGCCGTTGCTGCATAATGACAAAAGTAAATTCAGTATTCCAGCTTTGACTGGATAAAGACCAGACCTCGGATAACATAAACAAATGGTCAAAACGTGTAACAGTTCCAACAGACCTTCACGGTTGAGCTTGATAACATGGAGAGAATGCTGATACAGATGGAACTGACAGTCATGGCTGGGGACCAGGAATCATACAGAATATCTGCAAAATATGAACAAAATGTTGTATGTTGGTTTCTTAGATAATTGCCACATGCATATGACAAGGAAAGGTGCAAAATCGATATTAATGGCCAAGCAGTCTTTCTTGTTTTTCTACATTATTCAAGAACTTGGTACGCCTAACTGTTTTACATTAAGTCTCTATATTTGTCTCAGATGCATACCAGAAAAATAGCAGAATGACATATTATTATCAAACGGATCAGCATTAAAGTGTAATGGATCATGATATCCTGGAAGCATCAGAAACTTGACTAAATGAATACTCACATGCATATGAAGCACAAACAGCAAGAACACATTTTCAAATAAAATAATAATTGATGCATAAAACAAGCCATAACAGATTTCTTGAAGGCCAGGGAGGCTTACAATTAAAGCAAACATCTAAGAAAGAATAGTTGGAAACAAAATGCCATATCCAACGTCTACATGAAACTGACCTAATCATCAACACCTCGAGGATCATATCTAGAGTCCACAAACACAGAAGACAAACTTTCAGGGCAAACCAAATTTTACTTGCTTGTGTGATGCACCCAACATTCTTGAGAGTCAAGACTCACTCATGACTGAAATAAGTAAAGAGCTCCAAACAAGCACTTTACAAATTTTACCAACAATTTGACACTCGGAACGTATAACTATGACCAACCTCTCTTAGACATCTTCCTTTACATATTTTTCTACAAATAGTTCCATTATATGATTTAAGAAAAACAAATTCCCTTTGATAACCGGTAATGTACTTAGACTAGAGAAACTCCAAGAATAGGACAGCAACAGAAAATTTCAGTACCTCTCCACTCACCTCTGAAAGTAGAACAAGGGAGAATTATCACTTAAAAAGTATTCAGCACCACAATCAAATTGATGGTTTTTAGTGAATCTTTATATACTCACAGCTTGAGTAGGAGGAATGACGAAAATGACAACAACACAGGAAAAGTGTATAGTTCCAAAGCATAAATAATTGGCTCAAGAACTACTTTCAACAATATATAAAAGTTGCTATACCCATCATATAGCATACCACGATTTACATCCAACAAAAGCATTAACATACATCATTGACAAATTAGAGGACCTTCCACTTATGCAGTATGCCATTTCTTAAAATCTATCACCAGAATCAGAATTATCTTTAACAGAATTACATGACTACACTCTCTCAAGAAAGATGAGAGGAAACTCAAAAGAGATATGTCAAAAAGAACCACTACATTTATGATTACAAATAATCAATATCATGGCCATCGGACTTCACAAATCATCATTCTCTATCAACCGTAAACATCATACAAACTTCAAGCAATATGATTACAAAACTAGATGTTTAAAACAACTATAGTTAGCAACAAGGGAAACAACAAGTTAACAAATCGTGCTGATTAACAAAAGAATTAACACTAGCCAATACCTAAACAAATATGTCCATTGCTATAAATGTGAGGATGCAGCGGAGCCGGAGGGACAAAAATCACCTGCTCAATCAACAAAAGAATACCATAATCTTCATTCAATTGTTATTTATCTTTTCACTTTCACTAATTACTCAGTAAGAAAACAATCTAAAATGACAAAAAGGAAAGAGAAGGAGTACCTGGGGTGCCTCCATAGGGTAATGCTCGGGAAAATCAACCTGTAGTTGATAAGTTTCATTGGCATAAAGCGTTCCAGGGGCTCCGTTGACTTCGATTATCCATCTTTTGACAAAAAAATAAAACAAATTAAAGACCGAAAACCCAAATTAATCCCCCGATTAAAAGTTTAACTTTCCCGAAAAATTGAAAGAAATTGATTAAAAGAGTAGAAGAAAAAATGAACCTTTGGAGATTATCAGTAACTTTGTGCTTGAACCCAGCTGGTGGATTAACCTGCCACTCCACAAGCTCCTTCTGGAGTCTATTACATGCGATCTTGCTTAAAGCCTACGCAAAAACATATCCCCCCCAAATAATAAAAAGTCAAAAACATCAAACAAATAGAAAAACAACAAAGAAAAGAAAATCTGCCAGACGCAACCGAAACTAGGGATAATAAATAACTTAAATAAATATAGAAATAACAAAAATATCGAAACCTTGCGTGAATGAGCGGAAGAGCTTGTCATGGCTTCCGCACGAGAGAGCGAGAGAGAGACTGTACCGTCTGGTCTCTTTCTTTTTTATACTAACAGCAAACTTGGGGAAGGGCAAAGATCTGTACGATTACACTACTTTCTTCTTTGAAGAGAAATGCGAATTATGATTGGTCGAGAATTTGGGAGAGAGAGAAACAATGTTAACTAAATCGGACGATCGAGAAAATCTTTCGCTACCGTAGCGAGATAACGGAGATTCGAGATATTGGAACACTCTGATTTTTCCACGTGGCATGGGACAATTTGCTTTTGGAGTTGTTCCAATCATGTTGACTTTTTTCATTTTTGGTCGGGGGGGAGAATAGGATTCGGTAAGGTTCCTTTCATTGCAATTTGTAACTTTGTTCGAATGTACTAATAATAATAAAAAACAATTATTAATAAAAAAAAGAAAGAGAATATTTGTTGCCTAAACCATATTTAATTCTCTTCTTATGATTTCGAATCCGACCGACTACCGACATCGGATTCACCAACAAGACATGTCACCCGTCACCGGATAATCTCACCCATCATTGAGACACAGTTATATTTGCATTAATTTAAAAAATTTATCTGATTTAAAATTTTAAGAATTTATTTCGATAATTAATTATAATTTAAAGAGTTTTTTTATTGATTAAGTCTATTTCTTTTTATTAATTGGGAAACAAAATCTTGAGGAATATGGACATTGAACAAGTAGATGGATGAGGGTCGCCATCAAAATTGAAGTTCACAAAGTCATTTAATTTTTCTTATGGATTTTCACAGGGGCCAGGGGGGGGTGGGTGGCAGGCTGGACTCTAGTGAATAGGACTAAACAATATCATACAAGAATGTGAGTTGTCTGTCTGTTTATTTCAATCAAACTTTCCTTCAGTAAAAAAAAAATTTCTTTCTCTTTTACAACAAAAATGGCTTAAACACAGCAAATTCAACTGCCAAAACTGATTTCCATGTCGTGCCATGAGGAAGTTATGAGAGCTAGCTTCCACTATTAAGCTTCAAAAATGGATTGGAGACTTGAATTTTTGAGCCTAATTAGTTTTCAATCAAATCCTGGAAGAGCATTGTACAATCTGATTAGTCTAATAACCTTGGGTACAAAAACGAAAGGTGTAAGGAGCATAGATTACTATCTGTCTAAAGTGATCTTTGCTACTCTTTCAATCCTCAGCTTGATCTGCTGCAATACCTTCCCTGCCCATGGAACTGCTAGCTAATGATGGACCAGAGTCTTGAGGAGAGTCTGCAAACTCTTCTTTGTACATTTCTTCTATCATAGGCTTCCAAAGTCGAACTCGAGCATTTATAAACCAGTTTGATACCTGAATTAACAGTAATTAGACCCAGTTTGACATAAACAAAAGCATCAACTAAGCGTACACAAATAGATGATTCGTGGGTAAGTTGAATCTTGTTAAAAGGAATTACTTGATTCTTGGTCAGGCCTGTCTGTGATGCCAACATCAGCTTCTCGGAGTCTGTTGGATAACTGATAAGAACCATGAAACAAATGTTAAGAGTTGTGCTTTAAAGAATCAATGCAGGACGTGATTATACTTAGATGCACTTACGGGTGAAGGAAGTGTTCGAAAAGCCAAGACCGAAGGATTGCTACAGAGGTCTCTGGCAATCCTCTAATAGGCCTCCAAGCTTGCCTTTGGCTTGGGATCATTCCAAGCTGTTGAAGGGACAGTCGGTTGTGTCTAGAATCTCTATCAAACAGGCTAAGTTGAGATAACCCCCTGTTGATTTTCGGTAAATCCTGTGAAAACCTTTTCCTGATGACATTTATTTGAGATATTATGGCATCTCTTAGACTGCCAAAATGCCTGGACATTGCTTGGAGTGCCAAAGCAGTATAAGTCTTTGCTGATCCTACACCGGCTAGCGCTTCAAATGATGAAACCACTTCTTCCATTTGCTGGTAGTATTTCTCGTATCTGATCTCAACCTGAAAATATAACAATAATGACGTTATGAAGTAAGAAATCAAGTTAAAAAATAGTAACTGACACGACAAGATGTCCAACAGGGTCTTGCTAACCTCCTCCAGCAATCCAATGAGCTTTGCAAGTCTAATCTGAAGGTCGTGTTTTTCGGGCAATGATATCTCGTTACTGCAGAATTCTGCTTTTAATTCAGAGGAAAGTCTTGAACCTACCCCTCTGTCACCTAGATATAACTTCCCAAAAACATGATCCTCAAAATTTTTGCTGCCAACATTGACAACTTCATCTAGAAGGGACTGAGCTGGCCTTAGATACCTCGAATTCCCAATAGCAGTACCGAAAGATTCTGCTCCGTACGCAGTCGAACAAGATCGGTGTAATGAGGTGGAAGCTGAAGCAAATGTGCTAGCTGTGAAAGAGTAATCATCACTTATGTGTTCGACTCCTGGATTACAAACTTCTCTGTCTTCTGCCCCGGAAAGCAAGTAACTGGAACTTGCAATATTAGAATTTAAGGAAGGACCAAGCATGTGAGAACCCAGAGACAGTGAGAGCCTCTGAGTCTGGTGGCTCGTCTCGTTAGCTGCTCCAAGAAGGTCCATCAAGTGTCTAGTCTGGCTAATCTCAGATTCTTCTGCGACAATGGGAGCTGGAAGAAGGTCCATTGATCTAGACATTCTTTCCCCAAGAGACTGAATGCTAGGCAACAAGCCAAGGGACTGGGGAAATGTGTTGTGGTGGTTGCCTCTCAAAGCAGAGCCATAAGCACCAAAATGTTGGCCTTCGAATTGGTTTTGGCTATTAATAGAATCTGAGATAATAAAATGGTGTAGGATACTAGAAGCTGGATTTGGAGGTGAATCTCGGGAAACCATAGTAACAGAAATGGAAGTTAAAGGTTTTCAAGAGTTGCTAAAAAGCCAGGGCAAGTGGCCTTCAAATACGAGAGGCAAAAGAAACTATGAGCCTTGATTAAGGAATGAAAGAGATGCAGAATCTGGAAGTACCATTTTAAGACCAGTGAGTCACCGAGTCAACTAAAATTATTGAGCCATAGATATGGTAAGCAAAGCAAAGACAAATTACCATTCCACGTGACAAGCATTAAAAGCGGGTAATGGGTAAGACTCAGATTGAAGCAAGGTGAATATATTCAGCAATCGATAACAAGTACAAAGCCGTAAGTTGCTGGGCATTAAACACAGGTCCACCTGAAGTAATGGCTGACAGGTCTGAAATGGAAATCTGTACTGCCTTTTGCACCCAAAGCAAGTAAGATCTAGAGCCACAAAGAGATCCCAGAATCAGTAGCCACAAGTAAGAATACAATCAGCTCAGTTGCTTTTCCTTGGTAAGCAAAACCGTTTTAAAACTAAGCTGGAAGCAAACCTTGTTGAGGATTCACAAATTGAAATGGGAACCGGGGGAAAGGGAGGGAAAGGAAACAAGGAGTTTCAGTGTGGCAAAGCATGGAGAAGGGAAAAGTAGGGAAGGGGTTGAAGTACAGGAACGGTATTACTGAAAACAAGACAAAGAAATAAACTAATGAGCCATTTGTAACTAACTGAAGCCCTGATTGGGAGAATTAAGGAACTAATGATAAAGTTGAAAAGATAGTGGAACTCACTTGTCTTTAATAAGCAGGAAAAATGAATGGGAAAGCAAGCAACAAAGCATCTGTCAGTAGGTGGAAAACTGCAAATACCTTTGTTGATGGCAGTAACAAATACTAATAATGCATAGAGGAAAAAGAATGACTTTTATCTCTCCCTCAGAGAAAAAAGAAAGGGATTAGGTCTAAATCTAATCAGCCAAAAGCTAGAAGACCTAGATACATAGACCTCTGCTAGTTCTTCAAAAAGGCAAATGTAATTGGCCAAGAAGAAATGAATAAGATGACAGGGAAAGATGGTCCCCAACTTCTTCCCTGACCATAAAACAACAAGCAAAAGCATCAATCCTTCAGCTTTATTGCCTGCAGTTACATTTCTTTGGGAGACTCAAAAGTACTTTCAGCTCAAAAACAGTGTAAACTCTGTCTCTCGCTTGTCACACAAGGAGAGCTCTCAATATGTTAAATTCTTCTGTGGACTGCGTTGCTGTAATCTGCAAAAGGAGGAGAAAAAGTGGGCTATCTTTTGCACACTCCCAGTTTTAAGATTGTTTGCTTGTGAGTCTGTAAACCATATGGGAATATATAACTTTTTCCTGTTAGCTGTTGTAGTCATGCATAGAGATGTTGAAAGGACAATGAAAATCACTATCTTTCGAGGACGTGCAGGGAAAATGAAAAATGGGTTCTTGTGCTGTCATAGAAAGGGAGAGAGAGAGAGAGAGAGACCAAAAAGGCTGGCAATTGAATTCGGTTTGAAAAGAAGTGAGCTGATTAGATTGATTCTGGGTGTGGTGTGATCTTTTGGGCTGGTCTGTTTGGATGTTTTAAGTAATGATTGCAACTTTGTTCCTTTGGCCTCCTTCAGTTGTCGCCCTCTGGTTCCGTAACCCTGTTGTTTTTCGGGACCTGAAAGGCCCCCACTCTCTTCATAGGTTAAAAGCGTGCAATATCTGAAACATTTCGCCATACTGCTAACGTAAAACAATACTGCTGCAAGCATTATCGCCCATGTTAAACTCCATTAACCCCTCGTTTTCCACTAGAGTTTATTAACATCACCCAGATGTTACTCCAGTCATCTTAACTTGGGAGGTAACTGGCAATCAGTTGCCATTTTTAGACTGAAAAAGAAAAGAACATGGCCCTCTCAACCAAGGAACAGGCCTCTTGAAGAAGAAAGATGCACTAACCGAGCATTATTGTCATTCACAGTCCCACGTCCTGTGCAAACTTCGCTAGGTTGCCCAGCTATCTGTACTTCCATAGTTTAACCCATGTACATTGAAACTTGAATGGGGAATTTGGTCCAGAAATTGTGCATTTTAGCTGAAAACTCTAATAAGCCTACCATATCAAGTGTCGGGGGAAAAAAAGGCAAAAGAATGTGTATCACTGTTTTAGAAACTCTTGCATAAAATTCAGTTGTACCTAGTGCAAAGTGCAAACTTGTATCCAAAATGAGCACTTCAAAAGTAGATATCAATGATAATAGATTAGAATGAAGGATGAAGGTACTTCAGCCAATGGGGGAGGGATACAAAGAAAGATGCAAAAATCAGAACATGTTTCAAGCTCAAGGTCAGATTGCAGGTAAGGAAAAGGGAAAGGCCAAATGGAGTAATGGACGAGGAAAAGAGGAAGGAATACAGGGTATTGAGTTGATTAGCAAGGCCACACGGTCCACGAACAGAGCCATTAATTCAAAAGGACCACCATTGCAATCCGAGGATAGAACATATACATGCACCCACCATGGTCAGGCTAATATCCTCAGACCATTGCCCAGATATTGCAACATTAGTACCTGTGACGACTCAAGGAAAAACGGATGGAACAAGCAGCAAAGAGATGAAATTTACACATTAATGGCATTTGGTTATTGTGCCATGTGTATCTCAATTCTATATTTCTGCACAAGATATGACAAAAACACATGCATACCTTATCTGTAACGAACACATATGTATAGATATTAGGTTTCCAAAGTTCACATTTTTCACCCTGGATCTTGAGATAATTGCCATGCATTCTCATTAGCTTGTGTACTAGTTATTTCTAACCACATTTATTTCCAAAATAGCATACATCAGTATCACACTTGAGATTACTTGTACAAAGAATCCTTATTCAGCAGAACACAGAAGGCTATACCAATCTTACCATATCTTTACAGATGTATACACCTACTACACCAATCTATTTGTATGTTACAAATGGGTATCATATACCCAATATCTATATTCTATCATGATAATGCTGCGTCTTTCTCATCTCTGCTAAAACATGGAACCCAAAGTAACACATCAAAGGCTTGCTTTTTCTGTTTTGGTTTGTCATCATATCACGTGATCCATTTCCTAACAATTAGGTATCCCCGTCCATAAAGCTTGATGTGGACATTCTTCAGACTACGAAATCATGTAATATATGGGGATTTCCAAACCTGTCTTGTTGATTTCCTGGATCCATGCAATGAAAGTCCACTGTCTCTGGCCCCACAGAAGAAGCCACCTTGCTGTTACCTCTCATATTGGTCTCTCCAGATATGGGAAAGACATTATTATTTTCATGATGCTGTAAACCAAGTGCAAGTGACACTTGGCCACCAACTGTAAAACCACTCAACTTTGTTAAATCATACATGGTATCACCAGCCACAAAGGTACCACGACCATGCTGGCTGGATGGGATGACTGTATCTGGATAAGGGCTATGGCTCTCCATGTTACTCCTATTGTCAACCTGTAATTTCATCCCAGCAGGTGAGCCAGTATCTCCAATAGCATTATTTTGAAACATTGATCTTGCAATAGGCCTGTTCAGTTCTACATCTGGGATATGATCAGGTTTCTGGTGTTGAATTTGTCCTGGTTGGACATTATCGGCATCAGCAACTTTGGATGTCATACTCTCCTGCAATTCTTCTCCCCTATCCTCAGATGCAGAAGAATTTTCTCTAGTTGCTTTGGCTGCATTTTCTAAGGAAGATTTGAAGTTTGAGTCCATTTCACCAAACTCTTCTTTGTACATCTCCTCAATCATGGGCTTCCAAAGACGCACCCTCGCATTAATGAACCAGTTTGCAACCTGCTCCAGTCAAACCATTAGTAACTGTACATATGAGCGGAAACAAAAGCACGTTAAAATAGATGAACGAATTATTCATCTTGACAAGTGAGCAAGACATGTGCAGAGGAGTCCCCACATCAGAGAAGAAACTGATAGATTAATTCCTCTACTAAATGTGTTGCTAATTAATGATGCACACTTTTTTTTGGTAGGAGTAATAAACTAAGGTTTAGATTGGCTGGTTAGTCAATAGGTGGATACCAAAATTAACCGTGGATGTTAATGATACAACAAGAAAACTAGGATACACATGATTTACAGGTCAGATAACTGGGTTTCCATCTCTTTACCTGGTTTCTGGTCAGGCCTGTCTGTTTTGCGAGCATGATTTTCTCCGAATCCTTTGGGTAGCTGGTCAAAACCAAATTCAGGAAGGGTTAGTGAACCAAAGTTCTTGGTATTTTGCAAGTAAAATAGGTACAATAAGGATCAAAGCACATACGGGTGGAGAAAATGCTCAAAAAGCCAAGCACGAAGGATTGAAACAGAGCTTTCTGGAAGCCCTCTTTGAGGCCTCCAAGCATTTCGCATCACACCAAGTTGCTGAAGAGCTCTTTGTTGTCTGAGTTGATGATCCACATAGCGGAGACGAGGTATTGCTCCTCCTTGATTGTTTGATGAATTTTCTTGCTCTCCAAGGCTTCTCTGAATCAGTTGAATTTGGCCACTGATTGCATCATGCAAACAGCGGAAGTGGCGGGAAATTGTCTGTAGGGCTAGTGCAGTGTATGGTTTGGCTGCACCAGAACCAGCTACGAAGTCAAAAGAAGACACCACAATTTTCATTTGATGGTAATATTGCCTGTATCTTCTATCAACCTATAACAAAAGCATGACCATTAGTAATCTTCCAAAACAGGTAAAGCTCAACTAAAACACATATAAGATAGTTTCCAAGATGTGATAAAGAACAGAATAATTCAACCAAAGAAAAGCAGTCACCAAGAAAAGTGAAAGCTAAATCAAACAAGAAACACTACAAAGGCAGGCATGCCAGCAAAAGAAATTATTCAAACCAAATATAAGTAGAAAAAGGAAATGTATAGCACAATGGAAGGGGGTGCTCACCTCATCCAGCATGGACAAGAGTTTTGTCTTCTTGTTCTGCAAATCTTGCCGCTCTGCAGGTGATATCTCAGAAGAGGAGTTGTTAACTGACTCACTAGGTTCTGATGACATCCCATTGGATGATTTCGGTTGAGAGCTTATATTTTTATCCAAATCAGGCTGTTTCAAAGCTTTTCGTATATTCATCACTTCATCAAGCAACTCTTGAGCCACCCTGAGATATTTGGAGTTTGAAATAGTATTTGCAAAACCTGACTCAAATTGATATATATCAGAATGCATCTGTTTGTTACTTATTGAGCCCTGAGGGTTAGACAAAGCATCTGTTTCAAATGCATCATTGTTGCCTCCAGGAAAGCCAAATTGCACGCCATCAGAAATTTTCAACTCCTTACTTCTTTTGCTCTCATCACCAGTACAAAGAATTGTCCCCTTTCCTGAAAATGGAAGATGCCCACTAAAGAACGAAGAATAACCCTGGTATTGATACTGAAATGGAGGTATTGAAACTCCAGAAGATATATGTGAGCCAAGACTTAGAGATAGTCCCTGAGATTGAGAACTCTGTTCACCATCTAGAACACTCCTTGGTAGTACAGGGGGATCTCCTGCTACAGGGTTGCATAATGAATTGCTTGTTGTAATGTTTAACTGCCCATCAACAGCTTGCAAACTCACAGTGTCACTTGAGGGTGGAATGAATGACATTTCATTTCTACCACCAATAGATGGAATTTGAACACAGTTCTGTAGAGACAAAGAACTCCCAGACAAGATTTCTGAGAATGCCCCAGCAGACGAAGCTTGGTTCAGATATATTGAGTTACCAGGAAGGGAAGATGATCCAAGATAAGAGTCAGGCTTTTGGTCCCCCAGATATGTAGTTGATAAATTGTCTCTTTGGTAGCTTAAAGTTGGATAATATGTAGCCATAATTTGCTTCCTTATGTTTGGCAGGAAAGAAATGATAAAGCATTACCAGTCTCCACAAATCAAATGATTGCTAAAAAAGGGGTACCTCCCAATAAAACAGTGATCAGCTAATAGATCCTGATAAAACAAAAACATAATAACATATATGAGAGATCTTTCAAAGTCCCAAATATATCAACAAATCCAAAGCTAGATCATTGCATCATTGTTCTTAGCTCATGTAATATCTGCCAAAGAATTTAGAATCAAAAGAGCAGAAGCACCACAACAGCCATGTGAAAATGACATGTTGCCCCATGGCATGAAAGTGCAGTAACAAGGTCAGTTGCTTAAGTTTTAAAGCACTTTAAGCAGAATCAGCCGTGAGAAATTCCCAACAAAACAAAATCCAAATTTCTACCAACTGACTTGTTTTGCATCTAAACACTTCTCCCTCAAAAGAGAAAATGGAAAAGCTGAGAATAGTTTAATACTAACAAAAAAGCAAAAGAATAATTGCCTAAAACTGCATTAAACCACAACCCAAGATTAACCAAAATAGTTTTTCAATAGCTCCACAAGGTACACCAAACATGTAAATTCAGTAAAACCGAAAATTCTTTATTTTTTCTGGGAATATTTCTTTTTCTTCTATTTTAAGCTTCCTTTTTATCTTTTTATGAAGACCATCCCTTAGTTCATGTTTAGATTCTACTATCTTGCATCAATTCAATTAGAGAAACAGCAAAATCCTATCCGAGCTTAAATTCAGATATTCTTCCGAGGGTAAAGGAATCAGGTAACCATAGATATAAAAAGGTAAGCCATAATCATTTAAGGGAGGAAATTCACAGGTTTAAAGGAAAAAGAGAGAAAAAAAAAAAAAACAAGAAGTACGACTTTTCTTTTTGGCTTTTCACTCTATCCCATTTCTTCCTATCATCATCACTATCAGTCTATCACCATCATCATGAAATACCCACTGGTCCTGAAAACAGAACCATCACAGTCAAACTCAGAGAAACATTTTCATTGCCAAACCCCCTCATCCCCTTCTTTTCTATTATAAACCAACTAAAAGAAAACAGAATAAACAAAAAAAAAAAACAAATTACCAATACCCAGAAGAAGCTCAAAACCCCATTTAATCCCACATACCCCTAAAGCAGAAGCTTTGAAACTGTCTTCTTTTCAGCACCATCATGCACTCTGGGTACTAAAACTCAACCCCAAAAGCTAAAAACAATTTCTTTTTAACTTATGACAGTCTTCAATCAATCAATCATTACAGCTCTCAGAAAACAAAGCAAAAGGATGAAGAGAATGACAAAAAATAAATTAAAAAAAAAAAGGTGAAAGTGAATTACCTGAAAGCCCCCCAAAGAGAAGCTGCGCCTCTTGCGGGGAGCAGAAAGAAAGAAACTTGAAAGCAGCAAGACAAAAACCAATCCCAAGAGATACAATCCCAAACGCAACCAACCTCCTTATCATTGGAACATTGACACCAACCCAAGAAATAATATTAAATTACTCCACTCAATACAAATAAAAAATATATATATTGACGACAACAACTGTGATATTTTATTCTAACAAACGATCATGATAATAAGGAAGAAGAATATTAAAGAACAAACAGTTCCCCTCGTCAATCCTTCCAGGGATCTCACGTGTAACAAAAAAAACAAGACAGAAACAAAAGGGGAAAGCTGTGCTGTAGCCTTTTTTAATGTTATTTTATTCTTTTTGGGAAAAAATTAGAAAGTTGTTTGAAGGCAAGGGAGGCAAAATGGAAACAAAACCAGGAAAAAAAAAAGTGGGAAGCTGCTGTATGGTGGGTGTTGTTTGATTCATTCATTCATTGCTTAAGAGAGTTCAAAAGCTAACTACCAGTTGGTAGACCTATTACCCGCCCTTAAGCCTCCTTTTAACGCATAAAAATGGTGTCTTTCCCTTCTCACTTCTCTCTCTCTCTTTCTCTTGCTTTTCTAAGGTGTAGGAAGCATCTAAAGCTATCCCATTGGTCGATTCATAGTTGGGTTTTTCTTTTAAAAAATAACAAAATTATAAAAAAAAATAAAAGAAATTGAGAATGTGATTGATAGACTAATGTTTAGGGGGAAGAGGAGAGGGAAGAGAGTTAGCTGTACTTTGCAGTTGGTGAGAGTGACAAACTTACACGTTATTTCCACGCGTATGCTTCCATACGCTAGCGGCTAACGGCTAACTAAACCAATTTTTCTTCTTTGTTTTATATAATTTTTGGTGGGTGATTTGAGTGTTTATGTGTCACTTTAACAACATGAATCATGGGATTCTATCTAATTCTCGACCCACCTTTTAAAAGCTGAAAATTATTGCTTCTCAAAAGGAAAAAAATATGTAAATTACCAACAATTAGTATATAAATATGAATATGTGTATATTTGATGTATTAAATAATTATAAATAATTTAGTGTATGAAATGTTTGTTGCCTTTTAAAAGTAAAAAGAAAGGAAAACCCAAACTCTTCTCCTTTGTTTATGTTTTATATGACAAATAAATAAATTTTGCTTAAAAAATAAGGGAAAATGTTCTCCTCTTCACAATCAATGAACAAAACTTTTCAAAGTGAAATTAAATAACCAATAAAGATTATACAATGTATTGAATATATATATATATAACTTGAAATTCCATATAATTCATGCAATTGCTTTACAAAAAGGGAAGGGGGGGGGGGGGGGGATGTGGTTGGGTTAACAAAAGGAATAGAATATTAGGCACATACAATGTGTTGCTCATGTTTCATGTACCCTTTTGCTTTTTTTTTTCTTTTCATTGGATTCTAACTTAAATGGGGATATGTATATTTTTAGTCTATGGTTTTCTGACAAAGACCAAACTTACTAATTTTCAATTTCGGGGAATAAAGGATATGGGATTATTCGGAAAAATTCCACACAATTATTGGATATAATCCTTAGAAAGAGCATATTTTTTCTTATTGCTTAGGTTGAAGATTCTATTTGATGCAATTAGCAAAAGAATAAAATAAAAAAAATACTTACAACTTGGAAGCTTGGAAATTGGAATATTTGGCAATATGGGAGGAAAAACAGAATAATACCAACCAAAATGGGCTGGATATGGGCCTGATAAAATTAGCCCAGGCCTGCAATGAAGACTAGCCCGTGACCCCTAAAGAAGTGTTCAGGTTGGGCTAACCATAGAGCCCGCTAAGTTCAAATAAAACGACGTCGAAGCAAAACAAAAAATCGGGGGCGTTAAGTGAAACCTGGATAAACCACACAAAAAAAAAAAAAAGGGATAAACGGTATTTGAAAATTGAAGATTCCAGCACTGAAATCTGGCAAAAGAATACTCTATCATGAGCTTATGTTTCTGTTCTCTGATTCGTTCTTCTCCTTTGATTTACGACTCCAATTTTCCATGGAATTTGAATCTCAACCGCTCAACTTACCCTATCAGTTTTTCTGTACACGGCAATAGCAGGAATCTCGTTGCGCGAGTTGTTCAACATGGACTCGAAGTCAATAACATTTCTTTGCCGAGTCCGACAATCGAGGCCGAGGAAGAAAAGGAAGTGATTCGTGAACTCGGTACTGGAGCCGCCGGCGCTGAATTGGTGGAACATGAACCGAAACCAGTGAGAGTTAGGAAGAAGAGAGCTGGTGATGATGATAATGATGATGAGAGCTTTGAGGATAGATTCAAGCTACGAAATGGGAAGGAGGTAATTTTTTTTTTTTGGATTTATCAGTTCAAATTTTGGGGAAAAACTTGGAAATTTTTTAAATTATTTATTTTGAAGGTTTTTGAAGAGAAAGCTTATTTAGTGGGCGTGGAGAGAAAAGGCGAGACTTTGGATTCGTTTGGCATCGAGGAGTCGCTTAAGGAGCTGGCTCAGCTGGCCGACACTGCTGGGCTCATGGTCGTTGGTTCAACTTATCAAAAGTAAGAGTTTCTTTTCAAATGTTTGGTCACAAAATCAAATTGCATTTTATTTTCTAAGCTTAAAGTTGTCTTATTTATGGTATTTTACCATGCAGATTATCTTCTCCCAGCCCGAGGACATACATAGGATCAGGAAAGGTTGCAGAAATTAAGAGCGCAACTCATGCTTTTGGGGTTGAGACTGTAATTTTTGATGATGAGCTCTCACCGGGGTAAGGTTTGTAATAATTTTCTTAGTTTTCATCGTTTCTTGCTTAGAGTGTTCTAATGGGGTAAAATATTATTTGGGAGGTTAGTTATTTGGACCTTATGAAATTGACATGAAACCTTCATAATTTAATACAATCTCTCATCTGAGTCTGTTATCAAATTTCAGGCAATTGCGCAATTTGGAAAAGGCTTTCGGTGGGGATGTCAGAGTTTGTGATCGAACTGCTCTTATCCTGGATATCTTTAACCAGAGAGCAGCAACACATGAAGCAGCTTTACAGGCAAGTTCAGATTGTGCTTCTATTCCTTCTATAAATGAAAAGAGAGAGGTCATAGCTGATATTAGATTGAAGTTGGTAAAATCTTTGTGTACTGAAAATGAAAATAAGCAAAAGAAGAAATAATCTTTATATTTGTTACTCAAGTTATGGGGCTTTCTAGGTTGCATTGGCTCAAATGGAATACCAATTGCCGCGTCTTACTAGAATGTGGACTCACCTTGAGCGTCAAGCGGGAGGAAAGGTGAAGGGCATGGGTGAGAAACAAATTGAAGTGGACAAGCGTATCTTACGTACTCAAGTAAGCAACGATTGTTTTTCCAATTTTTTACAGATAAATATCTGCTGCTCTAGAAACTCAAACTTGTATAGATACCTAGTGCAAACTGGCGACCTTCTCTAATACTTTTTAACTGCAAAGCTGTTGTTCCCATGACTTAACTTATTTGCTTTGCTAGATTGGGGTTCTCAAAAAAGAGCTTGAATCTGTTCGAAAACATCGAAAACAATACAGAAACCGCCGGTTTTCTGTACCTGTTCCTGTAGTATCTTTGGTGAGTAGATAGCTTGATTTTTTAATTTTTAATACAAGGCCAGTTTCTTTTGTTGCTGTTCTGTTTCTGGACTCATAAGCCGATTGAAAACATTGTAGGTTGGATACACTAATGCTGGCAAGAGTACACTTTTAAATCAATTGACTGGTGCTAATGTTCTATCTGAAGACCGGCTCTTTGCAACCCTTGATCCAACAACAAGAAGGGTTCAGGTCAGTCAAATATGTTCGGAAAACCTATTGTACAGCTTGCTTTCAAGCTAGTCTGTTCTTTTTATGTAATTGAGTAGTTAGAGAAGGAGATTTAAATAAAATAAAGTTGTCCAGGCAATAGCTAGAAGTTTTCTCTATCTAAATCCATACCATTACTATGTGCATTTTTTTTTTCACTATCTAGAGCAGAAGGCAACTATGTATTGCTAGAAAAGAACTGAGAGATTGAAGAAGTTATGTAGCATGATTTACGTATACCAACTTTAGCTTTATACACCTGTGTCAAATACATGCTTCCCGAACGAAATCAGTTTATAAATATCTGACATTGAATTGAGTATGTGCAGTTTTGTTATCGATCATCATCAGTAACATGATAATCTTGTTTCTGTTGTGTGGTGTCCAGATGAAAAATGGAAGCGAATTTCTTCTTACAGACACTGTTGGTTTCATCCAAAAGTTGCCAACTACCCTGGTAAGGCCCCTCACTTTTGGAAATGAGTATGTTAGGAGGAGCTCCTTTCATGGTATGTATGGAGGAGAGTGCCTGCTGATTTTAAGTACTTTATGTGCAATTAATTCACTGTGAAAGATGTTTCTATTGTATACTTAATACCAAATTCTAAATTGAGTGGAGCCCAAAAACTCATGCCATTTCTGTCTAATGATTGCTTCATACAGGTTGCTGCCTTCAGAGCAACATTGGAGGAGATATCAGAGTCTTCTCTTCTAGTGCATGTGGTGGACATCAGGTAATATTTTCAAGCTGTGGGCTATCTCTAGTTTTGCTTTTTCTTTTTTATTCCTCCCTCTCTCTCTCTCAAATTTATCAACTTACAATGCTCTCTATGAAGTTCAGCCATCCCCTAGCAGAGCAGCATATAGATGCTGTGGAAAAAGTTCTTTCAGAACTAGATGTCTCTGCAATTCCAAGGTTAATGGTCTGGAACAAGGTAATGGAGATATTCTCTATCTCTGAGTTATTAAGAATTAAAACATGAAAAATGAAACAATTTGACCTATTTCCCTCTGTGTACTTGTGATCTGTATAATCTGACTTGATATATTTATGCTTGAATTCCTAATTATTGGAGGCATTGAGCTTATCTGTGATGTTGATGATATAATATTTTTTCGTTTGTGCATTTTTCTTAAGTTTTCCTTTTTGTAACATGAACTTAAGGTTGAAAATCTCTAAATGCTGCTGCTTATGCCAGGTTGATAGGGTTAGTGATCCACAAAGAATCAAGTTGGAAGCAGAGAGAAGTGAAGATGTTGTTTGTGCATCCGCTTTGACTGGTGATGGCTTACAGGAATTCTGCAATGCGGTGCAAGAAAAGTTGAAGGTACTAATTTGATATCAATGGTTAAATGTCCTTGAAACTTGAAGATAGTTGAGTCTGTTCAATCCTGAATTTGAACTCTGTTTTACTTAGTGAGGAAATGTTCTTTGGAATAGGATTCAATGGTTCCAGTGGAAGCCTTAGTCCCGTTTGACAAAGGAGAGCTTCTCAATACCATACATCAGGTTGGAATGGTGGAGAAAACTGTAAGTGTTACCTAAATATTAAGCGAATCTAATTTTCATTCATTCATAAGGAGAACTAATTCTGCTGTTGTTCTGTAATTCCTGATTTTTGCAGGAATATACTGAGAATGGTACATTGGTCAAGGCTTTTGTCCCCCTTCGTTTTGCCAGGCTGCTTACCCCAGTGAGGCAGCTGTGTAAATTATAACTTCAACTTTCTCGAATGTGTCGTGACCTTTTAACACTTCGTGTCATCATAAAATATATCATGTGTTGACAAAAAGCAATTACCCTCAATGGATTTGTAAGGAGAGGGAAAAAAAAAGAGTAAGGAGAGAGAAAGGGGAATAGGGAGACAGAACAGTGATTGTTCAGGAGACCAGTGTGTATAGAAAACCAAACTTTGTACAATTGTATCCTTAAACGATGTAACAGATCTTGACAGCAATGAAAGGAATTCTAATTCTCTTCCAGAATACAATTTCAACTTCATGTGTAAATTTGAGATGCCAGATTACTAGCCTTTAAATGAAACAGCAAGTCTAGTAGAAGGAAACCAAGAGCTAGCATTCATCGATGATTGATGTTGTCTCAGAAGGTATGTGATGAAGTAGATGAATCTAAAAGGCTAACGAGCTAAGAAGATTATCATTTTATCTAAAAGGCTACAAAGTAGAAAAGTGATTATGAAACGTAATTAATCATTGTAATCCAATGGAGAAACGGTCTCATGGTAGCAGGTTAACCACTCCAACGTCATCTTTATCTCCTTGTTACTTTCAAGGGCTGCTAGTGGGAATTGATTGAATCCTCACTATAAGCTATGAAGGTGAAGGCAGATCCATCATAGTTTGTTCTTGGAGCAGGTAAAAAAGCCAGAAGCACTGCCCCCACTCCACTTTCTGTCGCTTACAATTCAGGTGCCAAAAAGAAGCGTCAAGACAAGTTGACGCGGTCGTGGCTGTCTACATTAGGTGTTTCTTCGAGAGGATTTGGTGAGGAGAGCAGTTGATTTTAATCACTACAACCAATATAAATTCCATGGCCAACCAATAACTGTGCATTGCTAAAGAATTGTTCAAATCATCAATGGCATTCTCAAGAGTTGCTTTCGGTTTCCTAGTGACAGCTTTCCTCTCAGCCACACTCTCCCTGGCAAACCCTGGTTTGGGTTTTGGCTGGGGCGGTGGGGTCCCGGGCGGCCAATTTGGTGCACCCTCATACGGCCTTTTCCCACAGTTCTATCAGTTTTCATGCCCTCAAGCTGATGATATTGTCATGTCGGTGCTGGAGAAGGCCATTGCAGAAGAACCTAGGATGGCTGCCTCCTTGCTAAGGCTTCATTTCCACGACTGTTTTGTGCAGGTAACTTGCTTAGAATCTATCATATATATACAGAGAAATCTATGTATATGTTTTCGAAATGGACATTTAATATTCTTTTCCCAAATGAAGATGATCTTTCTTTACTTTTCGTCTTAAAGGGCTGCGATGCATCAGTATTGCTGGACGACAGTGCGACTATAGTTAGTGAAAAGAATTCATTACCAAACAAGAACTCCATTAGAGGATTCGAAGTGATTGATGAGATAAAGGCAAAGCTAGAAGAAGCATGTCCTCAAACTGTTTCCTGCGCTGACGTTCTTGCCATGGCTGCTCGTGGCTCCACTGTATTGGTAAGCATGCAAAAAAAAAAGCTCCAGGGTAAACGGTAACTGGTAAGATTGATTCAGCATTACTTGTTTTACTATTCTGTTGCTAACTAGGATTACTGGCCATGGCGAAAACAGAGCGGTGGACCATCCTGGGAGCTCCCACTTGGAAGGAGGGACTCAAAGACGGCTAGTCTCAGCACCTCAAACAACAACATCCCACCACCAAATTCCACTCTTCAGAACCTGATTACGCTTTTCCAGCGTCAAGGTCTCGATGAAGTAGACCTCGTGGCGCTCTCAGGTCAATCATTGTCGACATTTTCAGACACAAAAACTGTCTCACCCTTAATGGCTTTTTTTCATCTTTTTGACTATGTAATGTTTCAGGAGGACATACCATCGGGGTGGCAAGGTGTGTGACTTTCAAGCAGAGGCTGTACAACCAAAACGGAAACAACCTGCCGGACGAGACACTAGAAAAAACCTACTACTATGGCTTGAAATCTGTCTGTCCCAAATCTGGCGGTGACAACAACATTTCACCTTTGGATTTCGGGTCCCCTGTAAAATTTGACAACCTCTACTTCAAGCTCATCCTGTGGGGCAAAGGACTGCTCAATTCGGATGAAGTTCTTCTGACAGGGAATGGTGGCAACACCATGGAATTGGTTAAGGCTTATGCAGAGGATGAGAATCTCTTCTTTGAACAATTTGCTAAGTCAATGATTAAGATGGGGAACATTAGTCCTCTAACTGGATTTAACGGTGAAGTTAGGAAGAATTGTCGCTTTGTTAATTAGGAAAGTTGAATTATGGTATCTGATTATTTATGTTTGAGAGTGAGTTAACTATGCTCTTCTTCATTTCTAAGTCAGTGAGGCTGTAAGCTTTGTAATGTTTTAAAGAATTAATCAAAGTTTTTTATTATTATTTATTATCTCCACTGTTTAATTATAGGAGTAGGAATTATTCACTCATTCAACAATATTTGGTAACTTTTCCTTTCTATAAAATTAAAAGAAATTAATTTAATCGTTAATAAATAATTAAATAAAAAATGATAAGAATAATAAACGTTCATAATCACATTAAATGTAATAAATTTTAAAATATTGACAATGATTTATATTATATTAATTAAGATAAATATGAAACCAATTATACTATTTCCCAAGGTTTATTTATTTATAATTTAATTTTTAAAATAAAATTCAATTTTAAAATTAAATTATTATTATTATTATTATTGTTATCGTTAATATAATTATTATATGGACCCCCAACTGGATGGGAAGTGTCCAGCCCACCAGGAGGTGGATACCTAGACAAGCCCAAGAGGTTCGTCTAATTACCCAATAAACTGCGTGCTATAAAAGCTCAAAGCCCACACATTTCACGTAGAGCGGGCGCTCGTCGTCTGTCAACATCGCCATCAGCCAGTGAAGCAAACCAAATAAGCTAGTAAGATATTCGAATACCACTGCAAAGTCTCAAAGAGTTCGGATAATTCACGACGGACAATCACAGATCGAAATCCATAGCAGGACTGGCATTTGGAAGAATGGGAAAGCAATCGAGCGCGTGGATTGCTATCAAGCAGAAAAGGAGATGGCCATTGATGATTCTGATACTCCTCTCTCTATCAACAGCCGTGGCGTTCCTCATTAGATCCACCTTCGATTCTTGCACCATTAGTTCTAGTAACAATGTCAGCCATTTCGCCCGAGAAAAGAAAGACGGAGAAGGAGGAGGAGGGAGCACCGACGATCGACTTAACCGCAACGCTCGAGCACCGAGTCCAAATCCTCTCGATTTCATGAAGTCAAGACTCGTTCTCTTAGTCTCTCACGAACTTACCCTTTCCGGTGGACCTTTATTGTTAATGGAACTGGCGTTTCTGTTAAGAGGGGTTGGCGCCGAGGTTGTCTGGGTAACTAACCAGAAACCAATCGAAGCTGATAACGTCATTCACAGTCTGGAACATAAGATGTTGGATCGAGGAGTTCAGGTTTTATTTTTTAATTTTGCTTTCTTAATTTTTCTTCTTTCTTAAATGCAATTGATGTTCTAATTGTTGGATTTTCATTTTCCTACTGTGTCAGGTTTACTCTGCCAAAGGTCAGGAAGCTCTGAATACTGCTCTCAAGGCTGATTTGGTAATTTTGAATACTGCTGTCGCTGGAAAGTGGCTGGATGCTGTTCTTAAGGAAAATGTTGCTCAAGTTCTTCCAAAGGTTCTCTGGTGGATTCATGAAATGCGAGGACATTATTTCAAACTAGAGTATGTTAAGCACCTCCCTTTTGTTGCAGGTGCCATGATTGATTCACATACCACAGCAAATTACTGGAAAAACAGGACCCATGAACGATTAGGGTAATACTTTTTATATCTATAACTTTTATGCAGATGCTAATATATATGAAGATTCATTACTTGGCTAATTGGCTTAGCTAAAGTTACAATGCCGGTGGATGTTATATCATATATGGATTGTAGGATTTACATACACTTTTTGACACCTGTTTAGTATAATCTAAATCTATGCTTCACTTTAGTTTCAGCTGCTTTTGGTTGTTTACCTAATTTTATGTTTTTCTTTACAGGATTAAAATGCCTGAAACATATGTCGTGCACTTAGGAAATAGCGAGGAACTAATGGAAGTGGCTGAAAATCGTGTAGCCAAGAGGGTTCTCCGTGAGCATGTTCGTGAATCTCTTGGAGTGCGCAATGAAGATCTAGTCTTTGCTCTTATAAACAGTATGTGCTCCTTGGATGCATAGTGAATAAATGATATGCTATAGTGATTCCGTAGTAGATAACTAGTGAATGAGCCTGCTCCCAATCCCATTTGAGATGCTAGTTTGTTTTTGTTGTTCAATGTAGTAATTCTTGTCTAGCAGAGAATTGTTTCTGTGGATTTTGATTTTAGTATCATATGATCTTCTCCCCACTAAAACTGCTAGCAACTTTCTCCCATGGTGAGTCCATAGCCTATTAATCATTCCATCATTCAGTTTGCATCCTAGGTCTAGGAATTTTATAATTCACGATGAGGATCTCTACAGACATTTTAGCATAAATAAGACTATTCTTCATTGGATTAGAGGATAACTCACCATTGGTTGCTGTTTATGTTTTAAAGCCTCTGATCAATTGCCAATCTCTTCCTACTTCATTTTCTGTGGTAGCATATTACCTGTTGTTTTTGTTTGTGTTCACAATTCAGTTATTACAGAATGTTGCCACCCGCCAGTTTCTATTATAGTTTATGTTCCTCTGTTATGCTTCAATACTGTTGAACATCTTCTGATCACCAAGCACTGTACTGTTGCAGGTGTTTCCCGTGGGAAGGGTCAGGATCTATTTCTTCGTTCATTTAATGAAGGTTTGCAACTGATCCGGGAGAGAAAATTACAGGTGCCATCAATTCACGCAGTGATAGTGGGAAGTGACATGAATGCTCAGACAAAGTTTGAAACAGAACTGCGTAACTTTGTATCAGAGAAGAATATTCAGGATCGTGTGCACTTTGTTAATAAAACCCTGACTGTAGCTCCGTATCTGGCTTCTATTGATGTTCTTGTTCAAAACTCTCAGGTATTCTCTAAATTACTATGTTGTTTATCTGTGTAGCAAGAAATAATTATTGTTGTACTCTTATGTACCAAAAAAGAAGTGCATTTTCTTCCGCTTTTGCCTTGCTGCCAAAGCTTACAAGTTGTTGTCACATTTAGGCCCGGGGAGAGTGTTTTGGAAGAATAACAATAGAAGCTATGGCCTTTCGGCTTCCTATACTGGTAAGCTCTGTGGTTTTTCAGTAGAAATTACTGTCCTCAATCTATCAATTTTCACTTTTTCCATTCTTACCGAGCAATGTGATCAATTCTTCCAATCATTGACTACTATTTATACAGGGCACTGCAGCTGGTGGCACCATGGAGATAGTCGTAAACGGGACGACAGGCTTGTTGCATCCTGTCGGCAAGGAAGGCGTGTCGCCCCTTGCAAACAACATCGTGCAACTGGCTAGAAACGTAGAAAGGAGGCTGACCATGGGAAAGAAAGGATATGAGAGGGTGAAAGAGAGGTTTTTAGAGCATCACATGTCCGAAAGAATCGCTTTGGTTCTAAAGGAAGTGCTGCACAAGGCAAAGCGCCACTCTCATTCTTAAAAAAGTTCGAAATCCGCAGCAGTACCTTAGATTAAGCACGAATGTCATTAAGATGAATCACCTCCATCTCAAAGATCTATATTTGTATATCATGTAGCAGAAAATACCGTAGATATATTCATGTCATAGTGGAATTTTTCCATTCTTTTTAGCACTAAATTTGTAATTTAAAATAGCGTGAAGAATTTATCACACGTTATATTTTTTTCCGAGCCAAAAAAAATAAATAATCTTGTAAATTTTACGTCGGTCCAAAATTTCAAATCAAATGTTATTAGTAATTCTAAATTTCTAATGGTATGATATGCATAATCCCTTTTTTTTTCTTTTGAAATGGGTAGAATTAGATGGAATTAAGAGTTGTAATTAACGTTAGCATAGCCAAATTTAAAATCTAGTTTAAATGCATTCATCAGTCGCCTAAGCCTTTTCTTTACTCGTGGACAAAAAGAGTTCATGAATTAGTAATTTGTGGATTTTATTATATTATTTTTTAGTTTAAAGAATGATTAATTAATTAGAATAATTTTCCTTTCACTTTTTGGTATATAATAGTAGTTTGGTCTCGTATTTAATATCTGATTTTGATCATAAATTTTTTAACTTTGACTCAAATATTATAAATATTTTATCAAATTAAATTTTTAAAAATTTACATTTGAAAGTTACATGATTAAAAAATTTTAATAAATTATCATTTTAAAGTTAAAAAATTGATAAAAAAATTAAATCGGTACATTAAATATACATATATACATATACATATATACATATATATATATACATATATATATATATATATGAAATGTATATATATATATATATATGAAATGAAATGAAAAGGGCAATATTTTTATTTTTTAAAAATTTAAATAAAAGGAAAAGGGAGTTTTTAGAACAGGCGGCTTCCAAAAATAAAAATGCATAAATAGAGCAGTTCCAACTCGCACAACCCCTCACTCAAGAAACCTCAGAAAAGGACTTCCAAGAAAAAGCATTTTTCAACTTGAACGATTTGGATATCTGATCAGAGATTTGTGACAATGAGCGACGGAGAAGACGCTGTGCGACGCCGTAATGCGATGGCGGAGTATCGGAAGAAACTCCTTCAACACAAGGAGTACGAATCCAGGGTTCGAGCAGGTCTCCTTCCTATCTGATCCCCTAAACCCTATTATCTAACCCTAATCTGGGGGCGCATTTCTCTATTCTTTTTTTTTTTTCTGGATCCGCGTTTTCATTTTACAGTCAAATTACTGTTTCGTCGTTTGCCGATTTAGGAATTAGGGTTTTGCTTTGGTCGATTTTGATTCCTCTGTCCGTTCTATCGGCTGCTTTGTTTTGCTTAAGTGATTTATAATTTGCTGCCTTTTGAAAATGATTTTTTTTCTTTTTTTCTTTTTTGTAGAGATAGCTTGAGTAGGTAAAATTTGGAGAGAAAACCTTTAAGCTTTGATTGGTGCGATAGATAATAACTTAGTTTTCTACTCAAATTATGCACTTTGATTTCTTGGACTTGGGCTTATAATTGGCTTTTAGTTATGGTGTTGTTCGTGATGAAATTAAATGTATCAACGTCTGAGAAAACAAACGAGGCAGAAGAAACAAAAGAAAAGAATGCTTGTAGCCATGCCTATCGCTTTGTGAAGTTGCTGTTTGAAGACCAAATCTTTATCTTTCTGATTAATATGGTGCATGTGAGATGGTTTTTAACATATTTATGTTAATGAATGTTCAGGTAGGGAGAATCTGAGAGCTGCTAAGAAGGAGTTCAACAAAACAGAAGATGATTTGAAGTCTCTGCAGAGTGTTGGACAGATAATTGGAGAAGTTCTCAGGCCTCTTGATAATGAACGCTGTAACTACTCCTCCTTCCCCTTTTATTAATGTTGATGCTTGTACGTTAGTCCTAGTGGATAAGCATCTTCCAATTCCATACCTGCATTTCAAACTTATGCACTTCATTTATGTGTTATTTTTAGTAAAATTGCATACTTTGTGTCTGAATAGTTGCATTTGAATTTTACGCTACTTGTTTATTTATTTATTCTTGAGAATGGATAATAACTTTTAAAATTGGATGTTTCAGTGATTGTTAAAGCAAGCAGTGGCCCTCGCTATGTGGTTGGTTGCCGCAGCAAAGTTGATAAGGAGAAACTGACTTCAGGAACCAGAGTGGTTCTTGATATGACAACACTTACAATCATGCGGGCACTTCCACGTGAAGTAAGAATTTGCATCCATATTTAGTTCAACTGTATTTATGATATAAAAGTATGTTTTCTTTGCATAATGTCTGATATCATGGTACAACTTTGGATGACAGGTTGATCCAGTTGTTTACAACATGTTGCATGAAGATCCTGGCAATGTTAGCTACTCGGCTGTTGGTGGTTTATCTGATCAAATTCGAGAACTGAGGGAATCTATTGAGCTCCCTCTCATGAATCCTGAGCTTTTCCTTAGAGTTGGGATTAAACCTCCAAAGGTGATTACCACTTCCTGTCCCTCCCCCCCCCCTCCTCTTCCTGAGTTTCAGAGGGTGTGCTTGTGTGTATAGTTGATGGGTGAAGCACACTGTGGTTGAGTGATGTTTGTTTGATAATCATCTGAAATTTCTTGTTTTCATTGCAGGGTGTCCTTCTTTATGGCCCTCCTGGTACAGGCAAGACATTGTTAGCCAGAGCAATAGCTAGTAATATTGATGCTAACTTCTTAAAGGTTGGTTTTTTTGTACCATGTGCATTGCCTTTGTGGTTTTCTATAGCATGTTATCCTGCCCTTGAATGAATGCATTTTATCTTCCCCTCATCTGGGTTCAGGTTGTTTCGAGTGCAATAATTGACAAATACATTGGAGAAAGTGCAAGGCTGATACGAGAAATGTTTGGATATGCACGTGATCACCAAGTGAGACTCTAGAGTTATGAATTGTTTGCTGTTGTGCATCTTTATATCCATTAATATCACTCTTATGTTTGTTTCTTTTTATTCAGCCTTGTATCATCTTTATGGATGAGATTGATGCCATTGGTGGACGACGTTTCAGTGAGGGAACAAGTGCTGACCGTGAAATACAGAGAACACTGATGGAGTTACTTAATCAGCTTGATGGATTTGATCAGCTTGGAAAGGTACAATTTTTAGTCATGAACATAGTTCAAGATTTTGATTTAAAGCAGGCATTCCTTGCACTTTTAAACACATCCCTACATGCTACACATTTTGTGGTTTATGTTTTTTTTTATGGTTTTTCTCGCAAAGCGGGTGAAGAATGGGGAATTCTGGGAGCTTATTGACCTATTGTAAACTTCTAAGTACCTTTAGTCAAAACTTTGTCCAGTTAGAGCCCATTTCACTTGACTATTGAAGCATCATAACACCTCTTGGTATGGTCCTTGGAAAAGAGGCCTATTTGTTAATATCTTGAAGTGCATGGCCCATGGCTTAATTATGTGTATTTAGATTTATTGCATTTCCATGGTCTGGTACTTAAATTACTCTCAATGCGTCTTTCACTGCTGCCCGTGACACAGGTTTTCTTTTACTTTCTCCTAAGCGTGGCAAAATTATTATCATTTAAATTGTTTTGTGTAGGTTAAAATGATCATGGCTACAAACAGACCTGATGTGCTTGACCCTGCACTTCTTCGTCCTGGGCGGTTAGACAGAAAGATAGAGATTCCATTACCAAATGAGCAATCAAGAATGGAAATCCTCAAAATTCATGCTGCCGGCATAGCCAAGCATGGTGATATTGACTATGAGGCTGTTGTTAAACTTGCTGAGGTTAGTCAAAGGTGGCTTTTTTCAGTTTCATGCCTGTAACACTCATTACTAATATAGGCTTTGTCACTGTTGCTTTAGGGCTTTAACGGTGCTGATCTACGAAATGTGTGTACGGAGGCTGGAATGTCAGCAATTCGTGCAGAACGTGATTATGTCATCCATGAAGATTTCATGAAGGTAGGACCTTGAAACTTGAAAGAATGTCTTTTGGATTTGGCTTATGTGAATTAGAACTTTTTCGAATGAAGGTAGTTTTGGTATAACTATTGGGAAAAAGAAAGTTGGAGAACGTGTGATGATTTGCTCACTTCTGATCTAATTGCAGGCTGTAAGAAAATTGAACGAAGCCAAGAAACTGGAATCTAGTGCACACTACAGTGCCGATTTTGGGAAAGAATAGAGCTTTTCTGTTCTCGTTGAAGCCATGGAGTATTGGGCAGTGCATTTTATTTCCCGATGTTGCTAATTTGCTTAAATCACAGCTGTTCGCTTCTTCATCAACATGTTCGAGAAATTCAGAATGTATTTTAAATATTACAGCTTTCATGACAAAAGGGTTGGCACAATGTTGGCATAATTACAGCTGGTTAAACCCATGAGACAATTGTATCACGAACCCGTTTCATGTTATAGGAAATTGAATCATTTCACCAGGTTATGGATTGATTCTAGCTTTAGTTTGGGTTGTTTTATTAATTCATTTCAAATTTTCACCCACCGCTTTTGGTCAACTGGTCTTTATTTGGAACTTATTGTTGTAGCTTATGCACTTGTCATTCAACTGTGATGATTTTCTTATGCACTTGACTCTTTTAACTTTGATAGCTGGGGTACCTTCCCATAAATAACGTTACAGGGCGAGTTAGTAAGATCTGAACAGAGGCTTTCCTGTCTCCATCAGCTGACAGTGGCGCACCAAGGTTAGCACCATGGATGGCTAAATTGATACACTATGCTTACATTAAGAGCTGACCAAACTCTACTGAATACTACTCCTCGTTCAATTTATGAGTACTTGGGCTGTTTTTTTCTGCTTGTTTTATTCCACATTTCAGGGGTTTTTCCTTCTCTGGTACGTCGGCTGGCAATTGAGAAGAAACATTTTGGGAGGTAACAAGTAACATCAAAGCCGCCTTGTGTTATATTGGTTGCTAGGCATAAGTACATAACCAATTTTTGCCTTTTAATGGTAATGATGATTGAAGTCCAATTATATGGATATGATTTTACAAACTTTTGTAAATTCAACGGTAGATGATGATCAGATTATGGTGAATTCCACATTAAAAAGGTATTTAAATGTTCATATCATAACCTGTGAGGCATCTTTTGTATGATGGTAAAATATCACTAAACCACATCACAATTCTTATATAATGGGGATTTTACAAGTTTAAATTTAACACATGAAGATGCAGATATTCATGCAACATCTTTCAACACAATCATTCATCAATCCTAGTAAACTTGTAATACTGGCTTTAGTTCAATTTTCCTGAATGCAGAGGACTAGAAACCACCTTCTTCTGTTTTTTCGTGAGCTTGTATATCACCATCTTTACAATCTTGTAGAACCAGAAAGTACTGACTAACTGCAGTCCCAGGCCCATTGCCTGAATAGCATAAGAGATGGGCGTTTTGCCAGTTATTTTCATATGTTAATTCCTTGATTTGAATCATGAATAAGTCAAAAGTGGGTATGGTACAAGTAATTACCTTGATAAGTATTGGGTTATTAGCAGACAGAGTCACGAAAGTGAGATAAGGACCACCCACCATCCTTGCTAGTGAGAATATTACAGCAAATGTGATCTGTTCAAAACCAACCCGCCATGAGAACTTGAGAGAGACAGCCCTCTAAACAATTAAAAAATGACTGGAATTGTTGCCATTCAAGGTAAATGGATATGCTGATCTAAAGCCAAAAAGTGAAAACAAAGAAATGGGAGTTTGAAGAGTTTGGGAACTCACATCGGCTGCTAAATTGAGGTCAGTGTCCCTATAACCGAGTTCTTTAAGCAGCTCCCTGGCATGGAGGAAAGGACTTGAGATCTCTGTTATGAATAACGCAGCAACCTGCTCTGATCCACACTGCAAAAGAAAACCGAATGCATGTGCTTGGGTTTTGCTGGAGAGTCAAGTAGAAAGCATGGATACATGGACTAACTCATGAAATGAAGAAGCAAACAGAACCCAAACCTCTAAATATTGATCCACAGACTTGGGATTTTGATTTCATCAAATTAACTTCGGAAAAAAGAGTTAAAACTAAGCTGAATCAACATTTGCAAAAAGTTTTTTAGGCAGAAAACAAGCACCCAAGTATAAAGGTGAAAACCTTTTGATAGGCAAGACCTGCTCCAATACCAACGATGCTGACCAAGTGGTGAACTGTATTATCAAGACTGACTCGCTCTTCAAAGAGGCCGCATATCAGGTCATAGATGAGATAAGCAACGGTCACAGCCAAAGTTTGCCTCTGCCCGAAAGTCAGAATTCAGAAATCCACCATAGATAGATTAAGAATTTCTAAAACATCTCTCCCAAAGTCCAAGATGGCAAGAGCCTTGGTTGTTAAATACCTGCTTAAGAGAAGATTTTGAAGCCAAAGGACAGACTGGGCAACTCCAATCTTCAACAGAACGGGAGGCTAAGATTACAGCTAAGGTTGCATGGATGGTAGAAACAATGCGGTTGCAGAAATCAAAGGAGCGTTTAGATAAATTTTTTCTGATTAATAGAAAAGCCGTCGTCCATGAGAGTACTCCCAACACAATCAAGTTGGCAATGTCGTCTTCCATGTTTGTTTCCCTTCCTTCCAAGCTACCAGTGAAAGTACCCCCAAACAATTCCAGATAAAAGCTTTCAAAAGCGCTAAAACCAGAAGGAAACAAAAAAAGAGGAAAGAATTCGGCCTATTCCTGTCTTCTAAACAGGAAAGCAGAAAGGAAACTTGGGTTTATACAGATTTTTACCTACAGATTGTAAGCATATGAACACAAACAATGACCACCCTTTTTCTCCTTCAATGCCATAAACTGTGAATATATATGTATATGGAACTGATTTGCCAAAAGCTAAGTCATCAAACTCATCTGCCAAGCAGTTTCCGGATGACCATTTACTTTTTCAGATAGTTCATGCCGTCAGGGTCAGGGTAGGTTGGTGGCCAAACTCTTTCTTCCGAACCCAATTCCATTTAATAGCTTCTAAAGTGATCAAACACAGTAACTTTTGTTCAAACTGAGTGCCCTTTTGAGATTTTAATGTTGTTCGATTATGGCCATGAATATCAAGATAAAATTAATCTAAGTATTGATAATTACTAACGGTAAAGCCCATTTTGACCGGAGGGTTCTTTCATTAAAGACAAAAGGGAAAACTCTAGATTTAAATACTTATTTCTTTGCCTATTTTCAGCCAATTTTTAATGCACAGAATTTAAGGGGCTGCTAGAAGTTGTCGACAAAGTATAAATGAAGGGGGGTGTACTTCGTTTTCATCTTTCTGTTGCTAACTAAATATAATGAATGTGGGTAGTTGGCATGGTCTAGTCAGCTAGAGAAGAATACATTACGTTACAACTTTAATTGCACTCATTGTATTAAGGAAATTAAATTGTAATGCCAAAATGGGTATTTATATTAATGAAAGTGACTATATAACAACAACAATAAATAAGAGGTTTAAATATTACAAGGAATGAATTTTGGGTTAGCTTGGAAAAGCAAAATTCATATAATTAATGCTCTAGTTATTAGTCTTGTTCACATTTAACGAAATACAACGTCCCTTGAAGCTAAGTAAAAAGCCTACTGCCTACTTTCACCCAAAATAAAAAAGGAGGCAATTATGAAAAATAACCTTTCTTGATAAAGGTATTTTAAAAATAATTATTAAAATAAATTTAGTTATTTTTAGTCATATTTAACTATGACTTGACAAAAAAACTCTTAAAAATATTTCAAATAAATTAAACCTTCATCATAATTTCTCTCAATTTGTGCTTTCGATTTCTCTCTCTCACCATCCCACTCTCTTTAATTTTATCCATTTCTCTCTTCGACATTCACTTGCTATGCTTCGATTTCTCTCTCCCGCGTTTCAGATTTCTCTTTCTTACGCTCTTAAGACACCAGACGATGGTTTTGATGTGTTTGGGTGGATGACTGTTTGAAAATTTTGATTTTTAAGTATTTTGGATAAAATTAAAATGGTAAAAATGATCATAAATGTTTGAAATAACTTTTAATTGGATCAATTCAGGACCTAGACACCAATAAACTCAAATTTTTGAAATTTATAAATCTATGTTTTCAAAATAAATTTTTTTCGATTTTTAGTCGAAATAAGTATTTTAGATAAAAAAATTTGTATTTTGATTTATGAAAACATGTTAGAAACACTTTAATCGGTGTTAAATTGTCAAAAAAAAAAAGTTTTTGTTCATAAGTAACAACAACATTTTAAGTATTAAAGTGTAACAATAATATTTTTTCAAAATGGCATGTAATAACAATATCTTTTTTTTCAATATGACATGCAATAATCTAATTATGGCGTGTCACATATTTTTGCACATAACGTGTAAAAACCTAACCATGACGTGTCACATGTTTTTGTACATAACATGTAACAACCTAACCATGACGTATAACATGTTTTTGTACATGACGTATAATTTTATTAAGAGTAATTTTGTTTAATTTGATTAAAAATAATTAAAATTAAAAAGAAATTATTTTTAAAAATATCTTATCTATAAAAATTATTTTTTAAAATACTCTTTTTTTATTAATAAAAAACATTACTACTTAAACATGCTCCAATGATTGCTCCGTGGAGCTTATAACTTGGATGTTAATGGATACTTCTTGGATTATAAAGAGGATGTCCTTTTTGGGTTCCAGTGCAATAGCAAAAGCCCAAAATATTCATGAAAATGGTCAAGATGCTGAGCCCATTTCTGGATTCCAGCCCAAGATCCTTTCAAATTTTGGGCTAGCTGTTCCCAAACGGATGAACCAGACTGAGAATCTGGGAATCGGATGCTCATTCTAGACATGGGTTATGTCGGACAGTTCTTTGCTCAGGAGCTCCTGAATGAAGGCTGGTAAGAATGCCTAATTGTCTATGGCTTCTGAGATGGAATTATAAAGCATGCAATCATTGTTTAAATGCTCCTATTTGTAGGATTGTCTCTGGGACTTGCACAAGCAGCAAGAAGAGAACGGAGCTTGAGAAAAGAGGATTTGGTGGTCACCTTTTTGATGCGAATCAGCCACAGTAAGGTGCTTATGTCTGGCTGGCAATTGACAAGAAAAACACTTTGGACGGCAACAAGTAACATCAAAGCCTTCTTGTGTTTTATTGGTTGCTGAGTACCGAACGGATTTTAGCCTTTTAATGGTAATGATGATTGAAGTCCAATTACATGGATATGATTTTACGAACTTTTGTAAATTCAACGGTAGATGATGATCAGATCACCTACACGATGTTAGTTAGTATGTATGTCGAGTATTACAATTTTAAAGCAGAATCATGAATTCCACGTCAATTGAGCATCTAAACAACACCACAAATTTTAAATAATGGGATTTTATGAGCTAAATTTAGCACATCAAGTGCTCACCTTCATGCAACATCTTTCAACACAATCAGTCGTCAATCCTAGTGAACTTGTAACACTGGCTTTAGTTCAATTTTCCTGAATGCAGAGGACTAGAAACCACCTTCTTCTTTCCTCTGGTAAGCTTGTATTTCACCATCTTTACAATCTTGTAGAACCAGAAAGCACTGACTAACTGCAGTCCCAGGGCCATTGCCTGAATAACATAAGAGATGGGCGTTTTGCCAGTTATTTTCATATGTTAATTCATTGATTGAATCATGAACAAGCCAAAGGTGGGTATGGTGCAAGTAATTACCTTGATAAGTATAGGATTATTAACAGACAGAGTCACGAAAGTGACATAAGGACCACCCACCATCCTTGCTAGTGAGAATATTACAGCAAATGTGATCTGTTCAAAACCAACCCGCCATGAGCTTTTAGGACTATGAAAAAGACCACACATGGAATTTAATACTGCTTGAAAACTTGAGAGAGGGGGCCATCTAAACAAATAAAAAGTAGATGACCGAAATTGTTGCCATTCAAGTTAGATGGAAATGTTGATCTAAAGCCAGAAAGTGATAACAAAGGAATGGGAGTTTGAAGAGTTTGACAACTGACATCGGCTGCTAAATTGAGGTCAGTGTCCCTGTAACGGAGTTCTTTAAGCAGCTCCCTGGCATGGAGGAAAGGACTTGAGATCTCTGATATGAATAACGCGGCAACCAGCTCTGATCCACACTGCACAAAAAAAAAAAAAAAAATCCGAATGCATGAGTTTGGGTTTTGCTGGAGGGTACGTAGAAAGCATGGATACATGGACTGACTCATGAAATGAAGAAGCAAACAGAACCCAAACCTCTAATATTGTTCCACAAAAAGAGTTAAATAAATGAAGGATTGACTCTTCTAAGCCGAATCAAAATTTCCAGAAAGTTTTTTGACAGAAAACAAACAGCCAAGTGTAAAGTGAAGACCTTTTGATAGGCAAGGCCTGCTCCAATACCAACGATGCTGACCAAGTGGTGAACTGTATTGTCAAGACTGACTCGCTCGTCAAAGAGGCAGCATATCAGGTCATAGAGAAGATAAGCAATTGTCACAGCCAAAGTTTGCCTCTGCCCGAAAGTCAGAATTCAGAAATCCACCATAAATAGATTAAGAATTTCTAAAAGATCTCTCCAAACTCCAAGATAGCAAGAGCCTGGCTGTTAAATACCTGCTTAAGAGAAGGTTTTGAAGCCAAAGGACAAACTGGGCAACCCCAATCTTCAACAGAGCGGGAGGCTAAGATTACAGCTAAAGTTGCATGGATGGTAGAAACAATGCGGTTGCAGAAATCAAAGGAGCGTTTGGAGAAAGTTTTTCTGATTAATAGAAAAGCTGTCGTCCATGAGAGTACTCCCAACCCAATCAAATTCACAATGTCGTCTTCCATGTTTGTTCTCCTTTCTTCCAAGCTCCCAGTGAAAGTACCCCCAAACAAATCCAGATAAATGCCGCTAAAACCAAAAGAAAAAAGGAAAGAATTTGGCCTATTCCTGTCTTCTAAACAGGAAAGCTGAAAGGAAACTTGGGTTTATACAGATTTATTTTCCAATAGATTGTGAGCCATAAATTGAGAATATATATGGAAATAATTTACCAAAAGCTAAGTCATCGGACTCATCTGCCAAGCAGTTTCCAAATGATCGACCATTTACTGTTTCAGATAGTTCATGCCCTCATTGGCCAGGGTAGGTTGATGGCCAAACTTTCCAAACCCAATTCTATTTAATAGAATTGACTAAATACTAAAATTTCTTGTTCGAATTGAATGCCTTTTTTGGATCACGGCCATGGCAATCAAGATAAAATTTATCTAAATGTTAATAAATAACAAATACAAACATCCTAACTAAACTTCTCCACAAAGTATGAATGAGGGGGCTGTGCTTCGTTTTATCTTCCTGCTGCTAACTACACATAATGAATGTGGGCAGTTAAGCAGAGAGGAAAACTTCAATGGTACTCGTTAAATTGTACAGTATTATGGAAAAAAGATATTTGTATTAGAGAAAATATTTGAGGTACTGACAATATATAGTTTTCATACATTATCAAGTCATCAAATCTTAACATTTTTAATTTTATACGCTGTAAGTGCATCAAATATTAATCTTTTGTATTAATGAAATGACTATATAACAACAACAATAAATAGAGGTTTTAAATATTAAAAGTAAGGAATTTTGGGTTAACTTGGCGAAGCAAAATTCATATAAATTAATGCTGTAAGTATTTGTGAGGTCCATTGTTTGTATCAGCTGTGCCTTTTGAGCTGTCGTCCAATGGTGTAGGCCCAAACTAGTCATGGACATGATCGAGATGTTGAGCCCATTTCTGGATTCCAGCACAAAATTTTTGCAAATTTTGGGCTGAGCCCACATTACCAAGCCCAAACTAGGCCTTTCTGCAAGTGTTCTTCCTGCTTTCACTGCCATGGTCTCTCCTAGCTAAGCAGTAATTCGTTCATTTAAAAAAGAAAAGAAAAGAAAAAGGCTAAAACAAGTAACGTTGCAGAAGCAAGACTGCCAAGAGATGGAGGTATGTCAACTGTCGGGACGATTTTTCTCGGCCAGTCCCCTTCAATTTAACCATCGTTTTAGAAAAGTAGCTACAACCCCGAAGTTTTTAATCTATGCAAATGGGTCTAGCTGTTCCCAAACGGATGAACCAGACCGAGAATCTCGTAATCGGATGTTCATTCTAGGCATGGGTTTTGTCGGACAGTTCTTTGCTCAGGAGCTCCTGAATGAAGGCTGGTAAGAATGCCTAATTGTCTATGGTTTCTGAGATAGAACTGTTAAGCATCCATCATCGTTTGTATGCTCTTATTTGTAGGATTGTCTCTGGGACTTGCACAAGCATCAAGAAGAGAACGGAACTTGAGAAAAAAGGACTTGATGTCCACCTTTTTGACGCAAATCAGCCACAGTAATTTTTAGTTTTATGGATTATGGATTGCTGAAAAAATGTTCTTGGAAATTAAATGGCCATTTTGGGCTTACTTCCTGTTTTATGTTCTGTAGGATGAGCACCATGAACACATTGAAATGCTACACCCATCTCCTTGTCTCAATTCCTCCTGTTGTGGGGATTGGTGATCCGGTATGCTGAGAATCTTTCCTGGTTTTTCCTGGTTACAGTACAAATTCTGTGAGGTTCTCTAATATGGCACATTTTTCCTTGTTGATTTTGTAGATGCTTCAACATGGAGAAATTCTAAGAAGTGTGCTGATGGAGGGCAATCTTCAGCGGCTCTGTTATTTGTCCTCAACTAGTATGTCTTTCATTATACCTCCTGTTTGTATGAATATAGGAATCGGTGGTTGTGCATGCATCCATGCATTATTTCAGCCTTGAAGAAAATCTATGTTAGTCTTTGTCTGTTTAATGTTTCAGCCTTGAAAGAAAATCTAGAAATTATCTTATGCATACATTATTCTTCTACTTAACTTGTCAATAGTTGGGCATTCTAGTGTCTGTGGAAGAGCTTCCTTGTGTATTTTGGAAGTCCTTCTTGCCTGTGAAGGAGGAGTGACAATGAAGTAAATCCTTGCATCATTACTCCTTTGATACTGTGTCTAACAAGCTCTTTTGTTTCCAAGAACTAATATCTGACATGATAATCTGCTGTGGTCTGACAGGTGTATATGGAGATTGTGGTGGTGCTTGTGTGGATGAGGAGTAAAGAACATTTCTTTGTGCACCAATGTATTGTAAATTACTGCTAGTCAGAGTCACTAATTTCGTGCATTATCTCATGACAGTTACCCCACAAACCCTGTAAATGAGTTGGCAAAGTTGAGGTTAGCTGCTGAACAAGGATGGTTGAATCTAGCCCACGATATTGGGATCGCAGCACACATATTTCGACTTGGAGGTATCTATGGCCCTGGTAGAAGGTTGTGATTGATAAACCAGTTGTTTGCAATGATGTTATGGAATCCATAGTTAGTAGTAAAGAATTCACATGTTAGATTCTAGTATATTCATATGAAGCCAATGATATTCACTTCCAAATTCTCTCCTCTGCTGCAGCCCATTGGCCTACCTTGTGAAGGCCAATTAGAGATGGGGGATTGAGGAAGGAGCGAGAGAGAGAACTAGTAGAAGTACTATCCTAAATCTAAATTTTGGCCTTTGTAGTTCATTTATGAAGAGTAAAATATAGAAATTAGCTCAACCTTCAAATGTTAATGCTTTCAGCGAGGTTGCTGTATGTAATACGAGGTTAATGTCATGATTGATTAGTCATTAGTGCATTTTCTTTGAGCTTTTGGGCCTGAGAAGTGTTCAGTTTAGCTTATTGTTATGCTGTTGCTGTCCAATCCAAATTTGTTGAGGCTTATGAGTAAGTAATTGATATGCTGCTTTCCTTTGCAGTGCTGTTGACACAATAATTAAGCAGGAACCGTTATCAGAATCTCAGAAACTGAGAGTGACCAAACAATTCACATCCAGGGTTCATGTCGCAGACATTTATCAAGCACTTAAGGCCAGTATTCATATGCCATCCTCGAGGTATGCTATAGTTATCATCTTCATTATATCAATAGAAGGAGGATATTTAATCAGGACATCGGACAGATTCCACTCGATTGAAGAAGGGACTGAATCCCAGTTCCTAATTCAAAGGCCCCTATCCAACAGAAGCAAATTCAAGATTCTCGAAGCTTTTAGTTAGCTTCCAGAATGGACAATCGATTCTGGCAGACGGCTACTAGCATAGCTGAAGAAAAATGATGACTTTGATTAGCTCCTTTGAATTTTGCTTTTTCAGGAGAATTTACAATGTTGTAGATGATGACCCAGCACCCCGTAAAGAGGTGTTTGCGTATGCATTGGATTTGGTTGAGAAAAAGTGGCCTGCCCTGATCAAGGATATTGCGTCTCCTCCTTGGGGAGCCGACCCATTCATTCATAAGGCAACTTCGAGAGGTGAGAAACGAGTTTCGAATGCACGTATGAAGAAGGAACTAGCAATCAAGCTTCTTCATCCGAGTTATGAATCTGGATTGCAGAGCATAATTGACCAAATGTAGAAACCATTTCAGCAAACCCATTTTGGCAAAGCAAACCATTCGGTTCTGAGGAACTTCATCCATAGATGGCAGATTTCACACAAATACCTATCCTCCAAAAACTGTTTCTGCTTTTTTGTTGCGGGAATGGCTTTAGGTTCTTACTAACGATCGAACAACATTTAGGCACCTATCCCCAAATTAATGGCATTTCATGAAAATGCAGCTTTCTTTTACGCTTTCAACAAAACCAAAAGTTTGCATATATGCAAAGTATAAAGCTGTATTGATATTGTTGTTTTAATGTAAGGTTTCAAACCTTATTGGACGTATGACTGAATCTTGCTTGTTTATTTTCCTGATTATGCTAAGTGACTGCGGAAATTGAGCTTTAACACATTGTCCATTGTCCATTGTCCATAGCTCCGGACCAAGAAACAACAAGAGCACAGGGATTTTGTGCCGTTAACAGAAGACATTATGTCATAAAATACAGCAAAGTAGAATTGAAAAGGCAAAGGATAGTAAAATTCTTACTAGTCACTTTCCCAATCAATTCAATGCTTTCATTGAGTTGATCTGTCAGCAGCTGAAATGTAAGTTCCTTTCAGATCAGAGTCATCCACAATGCCATGTAGATATTGAGAGTAGGCAACATTCAATTACATCTAAGCATGAAACCTGCAAAGAAAATGCTTACTTGCGATCTAGAATCAAGAAAATAACTTCATTCCCTAGAAGTTTAAACTCTCAAAACCCCACCACCGTAAGATATCTTATTACCTATAAAATTCCAAAACTACACATTTATAATCTGATCCAATTCCAAGTTGGTCACACTCATGCCCTACCCAGCCCAAGCCTATGGGCAACAAAAAACACTAAGGGCTCAAGTTATAAGGTGGGTCAATGTGGGAAATCTTCTATGGCTATGCCTATTGATAGTATAAGATTAAGGGCAGGAGAATCTCTAACTCAAGAAGCTGAGATTCGATGGCATTGGAACTTGGAAGCCTGACTTGGTGATCATACAGTTATCTTCTATCTTAAACCCTTCTAAGTAAGGGAAACAAAAGCATATTTACTGACAATGATAATCTTTTACGATGAAATGGGCAGGCTCCTCACCTCCTGCCAGTAGAGGAGGAACTCAATCTTTTCGATATCTTGCCCAAAACCCCTTCTTCCTGGCAGAATCATTCTCTGATAGTGATCTGCCCCACTTAGACCCAATTGAGAAGTGGCGTTTCAAAAAAGGCTTAGCCGAGGAACTTTTCCGGCTTGAACTGGGTTCCAATTTTGGAGCTTTTCCTTCCCATTTGGCATTTTGTTGGTGGTCAAAATCATCACAACCACCATCAACAAAACTATCTATATCTCTATTCTTGAATAACTTAAGCTGCTTTGCCTTCAACTCTGCTTCTGCTTTCAAAGCTTTTTGGGACATCTTTGAGACCTGCTTTTCTCCAACCATACATATTGGGCAGGCTGGGTCATATCTGTCAGCCTCTGGTGTCATCATCTCCAAGCATTCAGCATGGTAAACATGCCCACAGACAAGTATGGCAACCACTGAAATTTCAGTGCTGCTCCACAAAGATCTCTCAGCTAAAAGCTTTGAGCAAGCCCCACAAGTCTGCAAATCTATGGATGGAGAAGAAGAGAACCTGCTGCTACATCCACTAATCTTGCCATAACCAGAACCTAAGTGCTCACTGTCAAAAGACCACCTTTCTCTTTGAGAGGAGGCCACAAGCTCAGAAAAAGTGCGCATGGACCAGCCATCAGAAGAGCCACCATGAGATCCAGCTGTTAAGTCATTGCTACACGTGGAGAGCACAAACGATGACCTTCCTTCAGACATTGAATAATTATTTGGTGATTTCAATCCCAGGATTCGACTATCAGACACCTGCCTTAATAGCCGATGTCCAGGTGAACGACGAGCCCGTCTGGATGGGGTTGAGTTGGGAGGAAGTAAATGAGCATGGCTAGACAAAGTATCTGTAATTGGTGGTGAGAAGGATGAAGGGATAGAAAATGAAAGCTTTGGTGCAGATGAATCCACAATATCTGGTGATTCTGCCAAATTCTTCACCTGAAAGATGATCAGAAGGGCATGTTAGCCCATCAAAAGGGATAGAAAAGGCTACAGCATCACCAAAAGATAAAGAAAAGTAAAAGAAAAAACACATTTGAATAAAAAGCTTATTCAACTAAAGTCAATTTCAAGTAATTCAAACTTACCTCAATGGAATAATTGCTTGCCCTTGATACGTCTGCACCAAAAACATTAAATAAAATCAAACACAATACAAACAAGTGACAAAAAAAGGGGACATGGAGTAGATATTACTCAAACTGCATGGGAAGAATAGAAGAATAAAAGTAGACAATACTGGAAATATGCATGCTTGTAACTTGTAACTACATAAACCACATCTGTTATATGTTCATTCTTATGAGACATGTGGTATTGAGTACAAGTACTCAGTCAGTCAGTACCCCGCTACCCTGCATAATAAAGGTTAGGTATTATGAGCCACCTAGTACGTAGCCTTTTGCAGTAGTTGGGATTAGAAGACTGTTAGGGTCTTTCACATACAAATTCATGGACAGACTTATATAAATTACATAATCTCCAAAGAATAAAAATAGAACATTAATTCAGGCAAAAATTCCCTGAAAACCCCTATGTGTTGCCAAGATGATGATGGGAAAAGGTATGAAGATATGTTATTTCAAATAGCAAGAATTTACCTGAAGGGGCATGGACTGGTGATTTTTGAGAAGTGGGTGTTCCATAGTTCTCAATCTCAAGCACACTTCCTTGATCAGAAAGATTACCTCTATCAGAGCCTAATGTCCCTTTTATTTCCATGCTAATGTTTCTGCTAGCTCCATTAGACACCTGATAAGAAGGATCTTCAGTTTCACCAGCCACACGCCTTCGGTTATCCCAGCGGAAGCTCCATGATGGTGAACACGTCACATTCCTATGCAAAGTTTCACTCCGAGTTCTGTTTGGAAGGGTTCTCTCTTTTGCAGCAACACAACAAGCGGACCCCATGATCACTCATATACCCCCCAAAAAAATTTTTTAACGAATTGGCACCGTTGATTCAAGCTATGCGAACCTCAAGGCGAAGTACCGCATAGAGGATAAACAGCGAAATTCCCGGAAAAAAAAACACAGCGCAAATTTTAGAATTCACACTTAAAAATTGCAAAGATAATGGATTGAACAAACAACTGAAACCAACTAAACAAACCCAAAGGACAGACACTTCAAACTAAGCTAACCACAGTTTACTTGCTAAGTTTCATCTTCTAAGAGCAATTATTTTATTTCATTTCCTTCATTATTCCCCAGATCCAAACTAGGCTAAATAGAGTAATCAGGGAAAATATTGCAGCTAAAGAAAAAAATTAAACAAAAAAGGAAAGCCCAAGAAGATTGATTTTAAAAAAATAAAAATGCAATTAAAATTAAGGAAAATTCCTTGGGAGTATTATGCATTCTTTATTTATCAACAAATAAATAAATAAAAGTAAAAATTAACATGGTAGCCGCAAAATAGCAGAGTTAAGCTGAAATTAAAACAATAATAGCAAAAATTCTACCTAGAAACCATCTTCCTCAATTATTTAAGCATAAACCTGGCTTTCTCCAACTTTAGAATAAAATTAAATGCAAAAAAAACATTTAAGTCAGGAATATTTCCACAAGTGAAAGTCTTCAACTACTCGAGAGCATAATTTCATCTTACTTTTATAACAAACAAAGAATCACCGTTTCGGAAGATTTACACTTGTACGAAAAATGGCTCAAAAGTTAACGAAATCAGAAGAGAGAGAGAGAGCTTCAAATAGCTCTCAAAACGGTTTCGTTTCGTACCCCACTCTCTGCACTGATTTTCAAGTTTCCAAAGCCTAAAAATAGCATCCACACAAAAAACACAAGCAAAAATAATACTCTTATTTAAAAAAAAAAAAAAAGAAAGAAGAAGAAGAGACTCACAGATTCAATATTTAGGGAGTCATGGACCTGAAGAACAGAGATTTGAACGGCGTCGAAACTTTCGACGGCGGTTAGAGAGGCAGGGAAGGGGAAAGCGAAGGCGATGGTCACGACGGAACAAGGAAGAGAGAAAGGGTGTGAAACAGAGAGAGAGAGAGAGAGAGTCAAGGGCACGTATGGGGAATTGTGCCCGGTCTGTTTGTAGTGCTGCTTCTTTTTCCGCTCCTTCGCCCTTTTTTTTTTTTCCTGCTGACTTTTCCTTTATCTTTATTTTTCTTAAATTTGGCGATAAACGATAAAAAAAATAAAAATAAAATGCAGCAGCGTTTTCTCTACCACGCGGAGTGCGGTCCACTTCCCTTGGCCTTTTGGTGTTACTATACTAACAATAAAGTGTACACTTTATTTAATAAATTAAACAAAAAAAATACTTTTGGGCTAAAATATTTTCAATTATATTAAAAAAATTTAATTTCATTATTAACATCTACGTAACTTTATAGAAATATTATTTAATCTTAATAAAAGAAAAAGAAAAGAATGAACATGAGTAGGACTTGCACCATGGGTGGGTCCAAGAAATTGTGCAACTTTGGTAAATGGAAGTTGACAGCGACCTTTGACTGAGCTTCAGTTCACATTCCGATGCTTGTTTCTACCCTTTTCTTCTTTTTATTTTTTATTTTTTATTTTTTTAAGTTTTTGAGTTTGATATTAAATATTAAAAACAAAGAAAGAGAAGAAGAAATGAGTTCAATAGGAAAGGTTTAGGCTTAAACAGTTAAAACCTTTTATTGACTTAAAGTCAACAAACTATATATGGAAATGCTTTGATCACTACAATCTTACCAATAAGATGATAATTTATAATCTTACTAATTATATATATATATATATATATGCTCAAATTATTTTATAAGTTCGAGTGAGTACTAATATAAAATAATAATTATTTTTATTGAATATTGTTTTAAAAAATATATTATGGTCATGTCTAAGTCAATTTCATGGATTATAGTGAAAAATGTGGATTAATATAAATTAGCTCATAATTAGAATTGGATAATGTCAAAGCAAACTTGCTTTGTCGTTTTTTTTTAAGAAAGGGGATTCAACTTTATACTTTTTAAGCAAATATATCATGTATTAATCAATGAGTCAAATATTTACATATTGCTTTGTTATTTCTTATCCTCAATTAAGCTTCAAGTCTAACTTATTCAACTATTCTGTTTGTATAAATATTGAATTATATTGAAAAATAGGGTCCATACAACAATTTAATAAAATACCCTCCTTCAAGGATGAGATTAGATAAAATCTAATGGGGTAATCCTATATATATAATATTTAAATAAACTCTTATTTTTCTAATACCTTCAATCAAATATTTTTATTTTTAGTCAAATATACATTTATGATTAAACGTTGACTAATCATCATTAATCAAAATGTCATTTGTCATTTTGATAAATGATGACGTAACGTGTTAATATGACGTAATTACATATGTGTTATATTAATTAATAATAATTAATCAACTATTGATTAAAGACTTATTTAATTCAAAATAAACATACATGATTTTGATTGAACACAATAAACAATAAGGGCTTATTTAATTTTTTTTTTCAATAATTTGGAGGTTTTATAAATTATTATGCTTTTTTTATTATTATTATAGGAAGATAACCCATTTTTTTAATAAACCTACATGGCTACATGCATCTAATCTCTTATTGGAATTTTTTAAGCATCTTTTATTTCTCTATAAAATTTATTACAAACAAAATAAAAACTCCTAATAATTTGTATTTTTTTATTTTAATTTCAAAGTTAAAAGATTATTTATTCTACAACATTTTATGAACGCCGCATGCATAAAACTACATCTCATCATATTTGTTTGGATAAAATACACTGATTTTTTTTTAACTTTTGATCATAATTACACGTAGGTCTATTAGTTTTTAAAATGAACACTCCGTCCTTAATATGTAAACGACGTTAATAGTTAACTATGAAATGTCTAAAATACTTTTTTTTTCCACTCTTTTTCTTTCTCTCATGTTGGTCGGTGGCACTCCTTTACACTAATAGGCCACCCCGTGCTTAGATCTAACCATGGAATGCCATATTCGATCGAATCTCTCTAGGCTCCCTTGGGAAGCACAGTGCACTCCCTAGAGAACCCCAGATTGGTGCGCCCTTGAGGAGCGCCATCGGCCACGAATGATTGGTGGAAAGATTTAAAAAAAAAGAAAAAATTTAAATAAAAATTATAATTTATATAGTCGTAGTTTTTAAAATTAATAAAATATAAAATTATCTTAAAAATATTATCATGTCATCAAAACTAATAAAAATATTGATGGTTGACTAACCACAGGACTTATATGTTCAACAAAAATAAAGTATTATTTTGAAAACTAATAGATTTATATGTAATTATAATAAAAATTTGAGAGAGTTAGTGTATTTTATTTTATTTTATTTTTTTATTCTTTGACAAATCAATTATTGAAGACCTATGCAAATGATTTAGGCTGAGTAATTGGGCCAGCTGGGCCATCCCCGACCCATTATTAACTGACATAAGTCAGACCAGACTGAATTTTTTCGCGGCCAAGCCCACGCGACAAACTCTGGTCTTAAACCTCACCTCTTTCCAAAATTTTTCACCTCGGATTCTGACCCACGAAGGCCGTAAGTAAAAAGCTCTACTTTACCAGGAAAGAACAGAAAACAAAGGAAAGCAAGATAGAATTATAATGACGGATATCGAGAGCAGACAGGCTTTACACTAACACTTAAACAGTAGCATTTCAAGCGGTTTTCCTTCATTCTTTTTTTCAATTTAAGGTAACTTCTCCTCCTCATCTCTACCCAGGCTTGATTTTGCTCTTTTTTTTTTATGTGGATTTTTGGTGCTTTTATTAGCTGAGCTTTGCATTGGATTCACAAAATGGTTATTAAGTTTTAAATTTGACGGTTTAGAGTAATTTACTCTCTGGGTTTTGGGTTTTAGTTGTTTATCTGGTGAATTTTAAGTGTATTTGTTCAATAACATTTCTTTCAGTTGCTTCAGAGTAAGTTACGTCGAAGTTTCTCTATTTCACAATTATTTGTCGCTGGAAATGGACTCTAAATGATTATGTTTAAGCAGTTTCCCATATGGGTACTTTTAGCAGTAATCGGTGGTTGTAATTTTAATATTACAACGCTGGGCATTGTGTAGCTAATATCACAGGTTAAGAGCTAATGATAAAATGTGAACAATATTGAAGCAGAAACACAAATGATTGTGCTGGTCTAGAAAAATTTACCGTGCTGGATGATGTCCTCTTTAGTATAATATATCATGTGCAAGTAACAATTTAGGATGCAGATTTTCCTCAATTAGCATGAAATATATAGACCAGAATAGGAAACCTGTAAGTGGTATTGCCTAGTGCCTACTAATTTACTATGTGCTTGAATTTTTATCTATTTATTATCTAGGGAACACTAACTATTCATGCCCCCCTCTCTGTGTGCTACATAAACTGTAACACATGCCTTTTATGTTTAGAACATTTGAATGGGTGGGATAGGATGATTTTTTTTTTTTAACATTTTCTTTTTGCTCTACCTTTGCTGATAAATTATGTACATTGTTTTCATGGTCTTCAACAAGGTGGGTGCCATGATTCTGAATGGATTCAGCTCTCCCTCCAGAATTGTTTCCGTGAGTTCAAGGCTACCTAAGCCAATGCCATGTAGCTCTACTTTCGTGTGCTTTCATCATCTGCCTGTTACGGCTGCACTTCAAAGCAGCAGCAGAAGTTCTTCAAGGTCTTATTGGGATTTGAAATCCTGGTCAGTTGTAGGTATAAGGCTACCCCTTTTTTCTTTTAAAATCCATCATTTGGTATACAAGAGATTAATATCAAGCATCATATGTAGATCGTTTTTATATTAGGCTTATCAAAAAGCTGAATGTCCCAGAGAGTCTCATCTTTTTTATTTTCCATTCTGTGGTTCTGGATTGATGTATGTCTGAACTCCCAACAATTGTTCTTATTTGTCTGATGTATAACTGACACTGTCCATCTTGTAGATGTGCCTTTGTTGCACCTTTCTGCTGCATCAACTCCATTGTTGAGTGGGGATCAAGGTAGTCTCTCACACACTTTACCCTCATTACCAAGGCGTCGCAGATCTAGTATGGGCCCGCGAGCATCAAAGGATGTTCCATACAGTTTTCGCTATCCTCAAATGACTAAGAAACCCAGATGGTGGTGGAGGACTTTAGCATGCCTTCCCTATTTAATGCCTCTTCATGAGACATGGATGTATGCTGAGACAGCATATCATCTACACCCTTTCTTGGAAGACCTTGAGTTTTTGACCTATCCATTCCTTGGAGCCATTGGAAGTTTGCCGAGCTGGTTCCTGATGGCATATTTTTTTGTTGCATATTTGGGGGTGGTGAGGAGAAAAGAATGGCCTCACTTTTTTAGATTTCATGTGGTGATGGGCATGCTATTGGAGATTGCCCTGCAGGTGATTGGGACTGTGAGCCGGTGGATGCCACTTGCAGTCTATTGGGGCAAGTTAGGGATGCACTTTTGGACAGCTGTGGCATTTGCTTATCTCTTTACGGTTCTGGAGTGCATACGATGTGCACTTGCTGGTATGTATGCTGACATTCCCTTCGTATGTGATGCCGCTTATATCCAAATTCCATATGATTAAGTGAAAAAATATAGCAGAAACTTTCTATATTTCCATTATGTGTTGGTTATTTTGTATGGGAAATTTTTCAAGCAGATATGAATATTTTAAGTTGAATATTGCCTTTTGGTCAGCTTATGTAATTTAAGTTTTATTCAGTGTAGGATATCTATCCAAGCACCTTGTCCCACCTTCCACCCCCCCAAGTGGGCCTTTTCCCCTCCTTTCTTTAGTTAATGATGATTTTGTGAATTCCATTTAGATGTTAGTTACCATTAGTGCTATCTTGATTACCCTTTCCGATAATGTTTATCCTTTCTGATAAATGTTACTGTAATTGATGGTAATGCTTTTGATTTGTTTAATCTTCATGTCTGAACGTGTTCGTTTGTCTATTTGCTTGCAATCTAATGGTTCCTAGGTGTAATCATAGCTCTCTGTATATATGCTGGTGGAAGCACATCATTGCTTTTCTTATCTGAATCTTCATGGCCAAAATTGCCATCTTGCTTTTGGGAATCAAATCCCTTTGTTTTATGAAGTTTACTGAAATTTATAGACCTGAAAACTACATGGTAAATGAAAGGAGTATTTCAATACTTGTTTTTACTTGGATCTTTATGATTTAGTTAGAGACAATTGTAGAGTTTGAATTCGTTTCTTCTTCTTTCTGTTCTTTTCTATTAAATCTCATGGGTAAAATTCATTTTGGCTTAGCAGTCGATGGGATTGCCATTAACAGCCTAGAAAGTTCAAAGTTGCAAAAGTATTGCTAGCAAAAGTATGTTCTTTTGAATGCCTTGCTGCCTGAATCCAAAATGACCCTGTTTTCAGCAGCTCCACCACTAAACATATCTATTAACCCTGGCTAATTTCTGACAAAGAAGTTATCCTGGCTTAGTTTTACCTTTCTTCTGAAGTTTCATTGCATGAAATCCTTCTTTGCAGCACAAGAAAACAACCTAACCTATGTCTTGGCTTTTCCCAAAGGGATAACAGCAGGACAGGTTACCCTTTACTGTCCTGAACATCTTCTAAGCAAACCAGAATTTCTGAAAAAAACCTATAAAATTTTCCTCTCCTTTAACGGAAGGTACATGACTGTTGACTCAAAACCCACGATCACTTCCATGGTCAAATTTCCAAATTATACAACTATTTGAGTCTATATATATATATATATATATATAAAAAGAAAAACTGAATTCATACCACTTTGTGATTAAGATTTTAAATGATTCCATGTAACCTACTAAACTTGCAGTAATGTTTGTCGGAACCCCACTTACTACACTGATGATTTGAGATGACGCAAATGTACCCTACTAATCTTTGGATGAACTAACAGGGTTGTTCCTTGGCACTCAATTATTTGGATTTATTTATCATGTGTAGGTGGAAATGTCATTGTAGTCATACATCATGTTCTGTCTTCTGTGTTTTGCCTTTCATGCTACTTGCCCATTCCATCAAAAAGCTTAAAATATTAATTGATTTCTCACTTCTTGTTGATTGAACTCGTCTAACATCTTTTTTGGCATGTCTATAATCAAATCAAGGGGATGGAAATTGGATAGTTGGGTTTGTAAATATCAATATTCTTCTTTCTGTATCTGAGGTGATATCCTCAATCAGATCCCACCTGCTGCAATTGGGGTTGGGGGGGAAATGAAAATTTTCAACGGTAGATGAATGCAAATGGATAATGCTTGAACCAATCAAGTCAAAAGATTCAATTAAAATTGCACCTACTCAGTGCCCAATATAGCTCAGAAGGAAGAACGATTGGAAGCAGATGATGTTCTTAGTGTAGCATGATAGAAATTTTATGATACTTTTAAGCTTTGCCTGCCCTTCCTCTTCTAATATGGAAAAACTTACCACAACAGAAAGAGTAAAACAAAAATTAAAGTCACCCTTGCTTTATGTCTTGCTGTGAGCTGATCTAACCTCTCTGCAAATATCATTGAAGTAAGCTCTTCCATTAAACAAAAAGCAAAGAAAATGACACCATTTTCTCAAATGGCAGCCTCTCCTTCTCTAATGTCATGCTTTCATCATCTCTTTAATCACTAAACGAATCCTCTTTATGCCTTTTAGCCTGCAATCAGACACGCAAAGCAATTGAAAGCGATGGCATGGCCAGTTAATATCGTACTAGAAACCCCATTATGTACCTAAATTCACCCACTTTCTTGGCTGCCTTTTCTGCCTCCAGTTTAATTGGTGTAATCTCCATTAGCATTACATGCATTGTAAAGCACAGGCATACAATGGATCAATAAATGCAGGACAAGCAAAAGTCTATCTTTAATTAAAGTTGGCTTCTTCTTCTTTTTTTTTTTTTTCTCATTTGTGGCAAGTATTGTTTCATTTATGTGGCATGGGAAGATCTTGTATAAGATTTTATTCTCTAAACATTGTGTTTGGTAGAAAAGAAAAGTGAATGAGAATTGGATGGAAGGAAAATGAAAAAAATTTCGGATCACTTCTCTCCTTAGACAAGAAGGAAACAAAGGCAGTCCAAAAAAAATTATTAACAAATACTCTAAAAACACTCTTTAAAATAATTTTAATACAACGAAATAAGATATTTATTTAATATGATAATCTTAAAGAATATCTTTGAACCACCCATTATTAAAATTCATTAAAGAAATTTTCTTCTTTAAATTTTTATATATTTAGAAAAAGGAGATTAATTTTATTTTTTTTAAATTAACGTAATCTAAGATTAAGGTTTGAGATTTATAAACCTGAAATTAAATTAAGTAGATTGATAAGTACGATAGCAGCTCATAATCATAGCTTCAATTAAACTAATCAAAGAGGACATGCCACCCCACATCAGTTAACTTTAAGCAAGTACGAGGCCAGCATGCTTAATCTGGATTATTATAGCTCTAAACAAGTATAATCATTAGGAAAATAATGTAAAAAAAAAAAGAAAATTAAGGAAAAATGAAATGGGAGATTGGTTCATGGTGCCCGACAGTGGGGTGGTTTTGACACTCCCCACCACGACGAGCTTCACTTTTACAGTTTGCCATAGTAATGGTGACTAATATTTTTTCTCAATTCCCCTTGTTCAATTTTTCCCTTGTTCTTTGCTAATTAACTTGTCATGCTAACCTTCTATATTTATAAGCTTTAAATGCATTAAGAAATCCCCTTTTTTCATTAAAATATAAAATGTTTATATCTCATACAATAATAATTCATCAAAAAAGACAATGTATTAAATATAAATTCGATAATAATCGGGTTTTTAACTATATTTATAATGCTTTCAAAATTTGTTATGTTTTATGTGGGGGAAAATTGAGTTTTTATAATTGAAAACATCTTATAACCTTTGCATAAGCATGAAACAAAGTTAGGTGAAGATTATATTAATTAGGCCTCGTGTGGTGGATGGGTTGTTGGCATTCCTTCAAGCACGAAAATGATTAAAGTGGCATGGAAAACACACCCTTTGGTTAAAACGTTGTACATTGAACCTAGGCAAAAGTTTCTTGGTGTTTCCGCAAAGTGGCACAAGAATCAACAGACAAAACACAGGAGATCATGGGAGAAAGAGAGAGAATCGAAGAGGGAGTATGGGCTTTGATCTGATCACTTGTTTTATATTTCTTGCTTTCTTCCATGATATCATACTTTATCTTATCATCATCCTTGATAATGTTTCATGGCACTCAATTTGATAGCGGTGTTCGGTTCTAAGACACAGTTCGTGTCCGTATTGATTCTAGAATTAAGTTTTTATTCTTTTATTATATTTAAATAAATTATTATTATTTTTATTTATAATAAAAAGTTTATAATCGATAGGTTGAATACCAGTTAATATTAATCGACAGATTAAGTTAAGATTAGTGTGCGGTTTGATTTTATTTTTTTTTGGTTATTTAAAGCTTAATTTAGTAGGAACGTGATCATTTTCAATATTTTCAATGTGTTAAATATTTCATTGAAGCAGTAAAAAAAAAAATAATGAGTGCCATGCACAAGTTGAGAGAATAAATTGTGGTTGGCCGTTACCATCTATGATTGTTTTGGATTTGAACTTCCATCCACTAACCATTTTCTTCAAGATTTTTATGAATGAAGCCAGAGGGTACAGTGCCTAAAAGTACATTCAAATGCTACATGAAACAGAGTAGTTTAAATAATTAAGCATCATTAAGCAGTAATTAAGTGTTGGGTATGAGTTTATTATCACTCATAACTTGAAATAATTGATAAATTTATTAAATTATTTATGCTAGAATGTCATGGATTCAAGCATAAGAAAAACATGAAATACTAGTTTAATTTCTCAAGGTTAGGTCTTTTCTCAGGATTCAACTTTCCTTTTTACGCAACAACGTAGGAGTCTTTTTCTTACTTGTTGAAAGGTTTCCTTCGCTATCATAGCAAAGTCAGGGGGAGAGAAAAAGTGATACGAAAGCAACAATTAGTGAAGGAATTATGATTAGGGTGGAAATCGTGATCCAAGCCTTTACCATGGCGGCTTTGGATGGGCTGAGCAAGCAACTATGGTGACAAACAAGAGCGAAATTTTTTGGCATTAGCGGTTATTTGCCACTTTTCTTGACCAAAAACAGAGGAAAAGAAAGAGAGGAAGACAGAGCAAGAGAGGCAGTCCACTTGCATAGAAGAACAGAGAACAGCATAAAATTATGACGTTTGGAAAGGAAGAAGAAGAAGAAGGCACCAAACAAGTGAAGGAAATTAATAATACACTAGTTTATAACGTGGGGGAGACCACAAACATTTCCACAGGAAACCCCCCCTCCCATTTTTACAGAAACTTGACTATTTTTATACCCTAGCTAGCAGTTTTCTCTTGCTAGTTGCCAATTCTCTTACAGTCATGTTTTGCAGCATCCTAGGTGCCAACAGGACTAATATTTTAGTAATAATAATAATAATAACAACAAACATTAAAGAAGGGGAAAAAAATAATAATACCCTCTTTTTCCCTCTCCACTCATTGAAGCAACACCACTAACAATAAAAGAATATATAAAGACATCCATAAATTTTGACCATTTTTGGTTTTCCATCCATTTGGTAATGATGATGATGATGATGAGGATGAAGATCAGTATTGAAAGATGTCTGCAGAGGCCATGATGGGTTGGTTAAGATAAGGCAGATTGAAAGGGTTGGTGAAACTGTCAGCAGAACTTGTTTCAAAACCCTGATGAGTTTCATACAGGCCACCATTGGTTGTGGTGCTGTTGAGATAATCGAGGATCTCACTAAGGGACTCTAGCCTTTGGCTTAGTTCCATCATCTGAGCCCTCAAAACAGAGTTCTCAGCCTCAATGTTCAAATAGTGCTGGGTGGTGAAGTTGATGCTTGTCAGGATTTGGTTATTATCCTTCCTTAGCTGTGTCACTTGGGACACTAAATCATCTAGGTGCTTCTGTTTTCTCATCCTGGATCTTCTTGCTGATTCTCGGTTTGATTCCATTCTCTTTCTTTTTCTTTGATCCATCAGATGTTGCAAGTCCTCTTCAGAGCCGGAATTCTGAAGCAGAGTGGAACCTGAGGAATTGGAATTTCCACTAGACGAAGCCATATTATATTTACACCAAAAACCACAGCTAAAAACTTTAAAAAAAAAAAAGACTAATATTTCAGGATTAATCTAAACTCAAAGAGGACAGGATCCAGACACTAGTTATTTTTACGTAATCTAGACAGTTGTTTATTTGACTTATTATTATATTTATATAGTGAAACTCAAGCAATCACAAAAAGTTTATTTATGAAAAAACATAGAACCAATAGAGGAACACAACTGAGAAAGATTGAACAAGATGGGTCCTGCGTCTGAGGGAGGAATTTATCATAAACCCGGAGCGGAGGATTTCACTGACAACTGGAGACATGAATCTCAAACATCAACAACCACAACAACGTATGCAGCATGAAGATTTACAACAGAAGAAAAGAAAGCTTCTTTTGGCAGAAAAAAAGTACCAAGACCAACAGCAAATCCCAGCAAAACCAAGATGGTTTTTGGCCGGATGATGGAGTTTTTTCAAGAGTTTGACTTTATGGGTTTTTGGTACAGACTCTAGAAATCCAAAGCTTAACAACCCAAACCCCCCACAGAAGGGCAAAAACCTACCAAAAGGATGTGCAAAGAGCAGAGGAAAACCAGCAGAACCTCTACAAGGGAAACGAAAAAACAAGAAGAAGAGCAGAAAGAGCCTAAAATGTATAAGGGGGGGGGGGGGGGAAGAAAGCAGAAGTGGAAGAGGTTTTTGAGAGTGTTGAGAAGGCAATTTATAGAGGAAAAAGTACAGAAGAACATGAAAGAAAGTTTAGAAAAATGGGTAAAAAAAAAAAAGAAAAGAAATTAAAATGCGAATAAAAAGCAAAGAGCTTTGGAATCTACTGTCGAGAGTTGTTGGAGGAAGAGTTGATTAGGCATGTGGGGTAGAGACGAAATTTCCACAACCGTCCAATTCCAGCTGGTGACCAAGACACACACCATACAAATTATTTAATCATGACCTATTTCAGGGTTATTTTGGTTTTCTTACTTTTTCTTTTTCTTTATTATTTTTCCTACTTCCTTTACTTCTACTCGTAGTAGTACTTCTACTCGTTTTAGTAGTATTTTTCCCCTTTTTTTTTTACCTCACTTTCACCGCCAATACCAGAATTAACCGTTTAAGGCCAGCACAGTTTCTTTTCTGACAAGTGGCTACTCGTAACCAGAAAGGAATCTTAGGGATGGAGGTGGCATATCAAGCCAGTAAAGGGGTATTCTGGACATCAGGGTACAACACCCTTTTAGCTTAACAAAACCAAGATTAGTGCTAAGCATTCTATTAGTTTAAAAGACTAATATCCCCATTCTCCCCTTCTTTTTTGTTGTCAAAACAAAGTACTACCATTAGACTAACCCATCAAGTAAGGGCCTCTGTCCCAGCCCCACCTTATTTAAGTCTATATCAGAAGTCAGAGACCTTTTGTTGGCATTCTCCAAAGAGAGAGGAAGTTGGTTGGAGTTTGGATTTGGGTTTGGGTTTGGGTTTGGGTTTTTTACCCTTATTTCAAATAGCAGAAAATGAAATTGATTCTCAGTTTGTATCATGACAAAGAGTAGTACTTCTAGTAATATAATTCTGTACTAATACTACCAATAGTCATGAACAGGTTTCTGCCACAGAGGAGAGAATCTATAAATATACAGGCAACCAAAGCCCCATGGTTTTGCTTGATATATATTGAAGCTGTTCATAGACCTGAAAAGGAAAAGTTGGTTCAATTCTTTTTTTATTAATTTGCTCTCTGTAATAAACATGGCACCTTGTTCTTTTAATCGCATCAATTCCCAAGAGGCTCCCCCTTTGATTCTTATTTATTCAATATAATCTGACCGACTTTTTCCCCATTGAAAACTTTAAAAACAAAAGCATCCCCATGTGCAACAGTGCAGCTCCAGGAATGGTGCTAAAGTATGGGTTGTAACCATAAAGTAACCATCAAGGTTTTGACTTTAATTGGCTACCGATTGCTTTGAAGAATCTGGAGCAATAAACATTCCAGAAAACTATAACAAAAGAAGAAGAAGAAAAAGAAGAAAATTACATTTAGGCCTTAATCTAGACCTACTAGCTAGCAGCTTGGACCACAGAAACCGATGGCTGCATGGTCCCAGCCTTAATTGCAAGCCACCCGAGTGGGGAAGGGCAATGATATGCCATTAATTTGCTAGAAACAGGGACATGGAACTCTACAGATCACATAAAAAAGGCTAGTTATTTGTCACCCAAATCAATTGTGTTGAACAATTTTTTTTGTCACCCCATTCCTTACTTCTTGGATTCTGCTCTGATGCAATTCTGATTTCAGTTTCTTTTTCCTTTTATCTTTCATTTGCCAAAGAAAATTACTCTTCCAGCTGCCTACCTTCCCATGGACATTAGAGATCTGCAGAATCTGTATCCTTATCTTCTTTGTGGAAGAGCAAGAAAAGAACAAATGGTCTACTTTCAACTTGCTGACAGCAAAATATGCAGCAGGCATTGGTAAAAGGGTTCCTTGACAATTGCCTATCATGAGTAAACCTTTGTGGAGAATTAATGCTACCATCCAATAAAAATGCTCCTTTCTGTTTCTATCTAACTCAAGAGACCAAAAACTTGTGTGAAAAGCACAATTATGCAGCCGGAAAATCCACATTTTTTCTACATCTTAATTTGAATTCAAGGTCTCTAATTACAAAAAAAAAAAATTAATTAGAGATCTATCAACATTAATAGTATTTAATTGTAGTGAAATAAGGCAGCAGAGGATATTGTTATTTATGTATTTTATATGATTCATCAATTTTAAAGAAAAAAGATTCAAATTTATTCTTTTAATGAAAATATATGTATTTATCATCAATAAAATGTATAAGCAGTCAGAAAATATCATTATTAAAAATACTTAATTTTTTTTTTTAAAATTCGAACTTACTCTTCAAGTAGGAATACATATATTTATCATTGAATCAAATGTTTAAATAAAAAATAAAAAAAAATTATCATTTTAACACATACACTTTAAAATATTCCATCTACCAGACTAATTGGTTGATCACCAGGTTTTCACATTGTGTTACTTGTAAAGTTAGCCCTATGTCACTGAAAATGACACGATCCAATCCCATGCTTTGCTTTAGCACAAAAGGAAAAGAACAACCAAAGTTATTTTATCTTTTTCATTGCTTATAATACCCTGTTAAAGTTATGAAACGCAAAGAGAGACATGAAAGTTCTCCATTCTCACCCTGTTTAAAGCCACTGACAATGCAAAACACACTAACCCAACACAATCCTACAGATAACGTGGACTCCTTTTTAAGTTAAAATAAAAAAGAAAAAATAAAACTACACGAGTTTTCATGCTAGTATTACTTTGCCGACATAATTGTGTAACCTTGACGAAACATGTTCATAGCTGAACTGCTGCCAAGGGCGACCAACAATAGTTAAAGCTCTGATCATGGTGAGCCCGAGGGGTTGGAAGACGGTTGTAGAGTACATAGAGTATCTAAACCATAGGGTAGGCACAAAACAACAATACAAAATTAATTATGTACTCTGAAGGAAAATGAGAGAAGAGGGGGAAAAGGGAAATTTGTTGTCGTAGGATGTTACAGAAATGGTGGAAGTGACATTGCATGGTGGGTTTTCAATCGAAAGTATAAAGAAATTCAGGCCTTTTTTGTGAAGCAAAGGTTGAAATGAACCTTAATCTTTGTAGATGAGAAGCATCGACATGTTTACTTGTGCCCTCAGATATTTAGTTTCTTCACTTGCAACGTAAGAAAAGTGAATGGAGAGGCTAAATTGACATCCCTCCATTAGAGGAGAAAAAGGCATCGATAATGGGAAATCCATGGCCTGATTTCACTAGGATCCATAGCATCCTTCTTGATAATGACCACTGATCAATATACATGCCGAAAACACATTGATATCTCCTCGTGCTCGTAGTTTCCCATGGCTATAGGTAAGTAGACTTTCCACTTGGATCACTTCGACAATCAATGGCAAACAAAACAGACATAGAAAGGAAACCAAAACCCGAACTCGAATGTAACAGAAAAACAAAGTCGAGGGCTTAAAAATTATATAAAAAAGGAAAATAGGGTTGCTAAAAGTATCACATTCACCTCAATTATTGCCCCTAGGAGAGTAAAGTGTTGTTAGAGTTTAGTGTTCTTAGGGGTGGTAATACTGTGATTTGATTTTATTGGTGAACAAATGCTGGTCCCTCCCAGATTGTGACAACACGAAAGAAGGTGCAAAAGATCCCTGCCTAAAAGTTTTTTTTTAAAAAAAATCACAATAGCTTAACAATGAGAGTACACATGGATAGCGCTCCTCCAGGCATTGGTTTGGGCTTGATCAGGAGCTGTGACACCATTCTTTCTGGTCTTGTGTTGTCGTACTAAAAGTTGATTTGTTTGCTGGGTGTTGTTTAAGAAACTTGAAGTTACTTGAGAGAGTTGAGAACCACAAGCTGCATAGCTAGATTTAGGCATACATGCCATCTCTCTACACTTGCTCATTGTCCCACGTGATTACTTTTTGTTTGTAGACATTTCTAGTACATTCAATTCAAACCTGATCTAATGTATACAAATTAAACATATAACGTGATTCAGACTAAATTCAGCGATTTGTTACTCTTCGTTAGCATGTTTGAGTCTCATTTTTTTTTTGCCAAACTTCTTGAGTATCGGATGAATCATTAGCTTGAATTTAAACCTAAAAACTGGTTTCGGTCTATGTCTAAGAGGATCATTATTCTACACGGACGACAAGGCTGTTGGGCATAAAGCATTGAACAAGACAATAGCTGATAGATGCAGAAAAAGATTGTTACCTAAATCTTTTTATTGTACAATTATACTTTTGAGACCAAACTCCTATGTGTCAACATGATCAAAAACCAAAAAGAAAAGGGTAGAAAGAAGTTCTTTCATGTAGAAAATTCTTTGTTGGATTACAGCATCATAGCTATGGCTGAATTTGGAGACAATTCTAGAGGTGGGAACTGTCAGAAAAGGATGTAAGATTAGTTCATAATGTTCAAACACATTCTAATGAAAGCTGCTTATGCAAAGATAGATACATATCAAGAATCTTAACCAAATTTGGCCTTTTCCCCCCTCGAGAGGTGCAAGAGGCAACAGTATATGCTAGTCGAGTACCTTGCATTTTATATCTTGGCCTTACCCTTATTCAGACTCAAAACAAAAATATCTCAATGAATTAATTAAGGGCTGATCAGCAACAATTCTAAAACAAACACTTTTAACTTTTCAAATGAATATTTTTTTCAAAGAAAATTCGAGATGACTTCAATTTTAACAGTCTTTACAATAAATTTTAATTTTGATTACATTTTTTTAAGTAACATATCTTTTTATGTAGCGAAATCTATGGAAGAACGATGTTTTAAGGATGTACGTGAGGTGAAATTAACACCAATTTGGGCAAGGAATTAGAAGGAAACTTCAAATTGGTTTTCCCATGAAAATGAAAAATGTTAGCCTACCAACTGTCCCATGATGAATGGCGATGGAAAGGAGATAGACAAAGTGGTCAAAGACTCACAGGTGGCTATTATCTGGTGGTGGTCAAAAGAATATGCTCTTTTCCAATTTTTTCAAAATTTATTGTTCATTGATGTTAAGTCATTGCCCTCCCTTGTATCTTCTAGAAATTAAATTTAAAAATATGCATAAGCCCTTTTAGTATTTTTTATTCGAGATTAATATTTAATACAGTCAAATTTTTCTTTTTCCTTGTATGTTTTGATGATCTTTTGGCTCCTTCCTAGCTTTTTGATCTTATAATGGCAAAAGTGTTGTTACAAATATTGGAAGGAAATGATTAACTTCAGTTTCAAGCCATGATTTTCAAAAAGTGGAATCATGAGGGAGGTTGCTAATCTGAAACAAAAGAACAGATATACAACCAAATGCTGCCAATCTGCCATTACTCTTTCACTTTTTTCCTACAATCTTCTTCTTCAATGATCAAAGCAATATAAGGGTAGGGATGAGAGAGAGAAGAAAGGGTGCAATGGTCGGTTTTTGTAGGGTCAGAGAGGAGTCCATTTCAGCTTTTGCCAAAGGGGTCCCTGAAACAAGTTTCGATTTCGATTTTCCATGTAGTGATTTTCACATGTCTTCTTATTTCTTTTCTTTCCTCTTCCTTTTTCTTCTGTTCCCCAATTTCTTTGGGGGGGATTTAGCTTTTAATCTAAACTTCGTGGGTTGGTCACAGAGTTCCTTTTCGCCTATCAGCTGACACGGCCTTCTTTCTCTTGACAGTAGATCACACCTGCCCTTCCCAAATATATTTTGGTCTTTATAGATAACAGAACTCTTTGTTCTACACTCATTAAACAAGAATATATGATCAGAACCCATGAAACAGAATCTCGGAAAGCTTAGATTAACGATTGAGGTTTGGAGATTGTCATGCAACAGATTTCTGTGACAAATATCTTTTTGTTCGGATTATGAGATTCATTCTATATCTTTACTGGTAATTAGCCAATAAGCAGCAGTCCATGAACTCTCCTCAGTTGGTCAAGTCAGGATCGCTTTGTTGGACTAGTGGTGCTCAAACACAAGGCTGAGCCATAACCCACGTGCTACTTTAACGAGCAAAGACGAAAAAAGCAGCCATCGACCTCCAACCATGCACCTTTAATCTTTACGGCTCCAACGTCCCAAACAGAAACATCCCCTAAAGAAAAAGCAGCGATAAGGGGCCTCCTATATCAAGCTCAATCTTGCATGGAACAGTAGTGTAAAGGTGATTATCAGAGTAAGGTCAAGATGCTACAGAGCTGTCATGTTATCTAATCTTGGTCCAGGTTTCGTATCAACTTCCATATCTCCAATGGGATCTTTATCCCAACCATGGAATCTGCCTTCACGGTGAAGGCAAGCATGTACAAAGTACGTATATCTGCAGCATTTACCAAAACCTTCTTTACCAGCAGATATTCACAAGTCAATCTGATCATCGAGTGTTATAAAGTAGGGATTCAAGAACAAAGAAAGAACTAGTATGATATTAGATATATCAAATGATTAACAAGAAGAAGATTATTACAACTTTTTCCAAATTATCCCGTTTGCCGCAATAAGGAAAAGGAAGTTGTAGACTAATTCACTAGGTGCATAAACAATTCTGTCTGCTGGAACCAAGATTTACATGAGAAAAGTCATAATCTACATGGAAGCATATACAAAGTACCTGGTCACATTGGGAATGGGAACCCAAATCAATATCTTTTTTTAATTCTAATTGTCATAACTCGAGAAAAGAATACAGATTTTTATATGGAGGAATCACATTCAAAGTGGTCATATAAATAATATTATTCTGCTAATTCATACATTCAACCTGTCAATCAAGGCAGTCGAAAACCCCAAAAAGCCACACCCAAAGTAGTCTGAAACAAGCCCGCTGTTTTCTACATGTAGGCATGTGAAACTGTACTTGAAAATAAATAAATAAATAAAAGGGCTAACAAAGAATCCCATAATCTTTAACCTTTTTAAGAGTTCAATCTTATCATATCCGCATCTGCTTAATTTTGCCCAGCAAATTCCCGTACATCTCGCAGAAAACTTTGGTCCATATAGGCTCATAGCTGTTTTTATTTTATTACCCCATTTTCCCATTCATGGAGCATATGCCATTTGATTTGCTTCATGTTCTTTCATCTTATTTTTTTAAGGCAAAAAATACCCAATTAAGGATTCATAAAGAAGATTAATATGTAAACAAGTTGGCAAAAGAATATCAATCAATCAGCAGTTTGATGCTCTCTGTTTTTTTAGTGATCCGATCTGATCTTTTACCAGCTTAACTGAGTTCTTCCAAATAACCATGTGTACATTGTCAAAGAAACAAAGTATGTGACACTCAAAGTATTACACGTGAAGGGTACCTGACAATAATGATTTGCAGATCTTCTCTGTTTCTTTCTAGTCTCTAGACTCTAAGCGACTACTAGAATACTGCAGATGATTATTTACTACAATAATTTGAAGTGCCCCTCAACCACAAGAACAGGAAAAGGTGCTGGTAATTGGAGCAAAGTTGGAAGGGTTGGGTCCGGCCGTAAAAGCACAGGTTGTACAAAAACAAAGCTCAAGCAGCCACCGGAAAGGCAACAGCACGCGGGCGGGGACTGGGGAGGAGGAGACCAGCATATCAAAAGTGGACCCGGCTCCTGTTTGAGGTTTTTTGTCTATATCTATCTTTAAAAAACACAGACGTAGGGACAAAGTAAACAAATTGGCAGACCTTAGCCTGCTTGACCAGCCCCGTTCCCAATTTCCATCCTTCCCAGGATGTATATGTGATAATGTGGGCCTCATTATCTTAAATGGTTTATCCTTTCTCGTAGGATAACATATTCAGGCTTAAATACCAGACAAATGGAATAAGAACATAGCTCTAGGCCGGCAGATGATCAGACCACAATGACAGTGACTCCATCCCAGGACATCGGGCCGTGGTTTTGGTTGCTTTGGGTCGTTGGGCTGGGTTTCATCCCCTTAATCATTTTCGAAGTTGTCCAATCCAATGTTCAGAAGTAGTTACAGTATAGAAAAATACAGTACCTCGTATTCTCATAAACCCCTTTAAGCCATGCTTCTCCATGAGCCATCAGCGTAAGTGAGGAATTGCAGCAAGTGAAAGTTCAACAGCCAACATAGAAAGAGTTTTTGCTTTCATACATATAAATTACACTGCTGATAATGATAGTTCTTGATGTCTAAACTTAATTTACATAAAAAAAATAAGTTCGTTCTCAGAGAGTTAGACACATACAACAGCAACCTTATGTACAAGTTTTTTTAAAAGAAAACAGGCATCTACAGTAAAGAGCTCAAGCTCCTAAACAAGCTCTTGATACAAAATTTAGTTCTATCATGGATCATCAGTGGACCACTTATACATCACGTATGTTTCTCCAACATTATTAAAACCATAGAGGAGTCACAAAGACATAAATGTAACAACTATTACCACCAAAAAAGAAAACGCTGCCTGTCAGTAGTGAAACAACCCTGTAGGCTTGGTTGCAGAACCAAGAAGAGGAAAAGATTAGGCGCACACCTCACCATTGGATGTAGCAGCTTCGGGATGGTAATGAAGCATTTCCTTCCACATCATCTCCCTGATCATCTCTTCACCTAAATCCTCATCTATGTCAAGGTCGACTGGCACCTGGGCCGGAGGATTGCCGTTGGGATCGTACAAGGGTGCCATGTAAGGGTGTTGGAGTGCTTCAGTTACACCAATCCTTTTTGAGGGGTCAAAAAGAAGCATCTTTTGCAGTAAATCAATTGCCAAAGGATGGGCATTTGGATAAAGACGGGAAAAGGGGGTTCCAGGAGAATATGAGAGTGATTTGATGTATTTCCTTGCCTTAGGGTTATCTATAAATTCAAGATCCTCCTCCTTCTGGCTGCCAAGGATGTTGATGATAAGCTTAAGTTGGTTGAGACACTCTGTACCAGGGAAGATGGGTTTCCTGCCAAGAAGCTCTGCAAAGATGCATCCAACAGACCACACATCAATGGCTATTCCATAGTTGTCGCAGCAGAGAAGAAGCTCGGGGGCCCTGTACCAGCGAGTGACAACATACTCTGTCATGAATTGACCCTTGGCATTGCTAGTGCGTGCTAGTCCAAAGTCACAAATTTTGAGGTCACAATTTGCATTGATAAGAAGGTTTCCAGGCTTCAGGTCACGGTGGAGAATGTTTGCTGAGTGAAGATACTTCAGGCCTCGAAGCAACTGCAAGAAGAAACATGAATCACTACCAAAAAGTACATAATTTTGTTATATTTGATTTCCTAATTACAAAGGAAGCATTAATGCAGAATTGCAGAACCTCAATCCCACCATAATTATCTCAACTGAATCACTATATAAAACACAGGTCAATATACACTGTAAGTCTCTCTATGTCCAATGACTGATAAAGTGGCAGTCAGGCAGATGCAGCTACATGGAAATATGCTTCCTAACAAAATCAATTTTGAATTACAGTATGCCAATATTAATTTGCAATACAAGAGTATCGATGCATAATCATACCAGACTCTGTTAGTGATGAAACTAACTATACTTACAATATCGGGCCAGTCCATTATGCCTGAAAGCTAGAATGCCTAGAACATGTTGCTCCTAAACCTATCATGAACTAGCTATCATCATGTCTGTCCCTAATTGTTGCCTAATAGTGTTAAATATTGGAGATCAGTTAGCAGAAACGAACAATTTTCTCCATCACTATGGTTCTCAGAGTTAATATAACAAGTGGACAGTGGTCCTACTGGGTGACAGGAAAATTGCTAGAAAGGTAAGCACATAAAACATCTAAACAAAAAGTTATATAGGTGTACAGGGCATAAGCTATAAAATTATCATCAGGTAATGTGCTGGCAATACAAAAATCTACAACATAGCACCCAAATTGTAAATACACAAATCCAAAAACTTGACCATTTAATTTCTTGCTTCTTTGTCTAAACTTCGTTTAAGTGAAATGCAATGAAGTTTGATGTAAAGTTGATATCAAGGAATGCTCTATTAATACATCACACAACAAAATGTTTAGATCCTAAGCGCACGCATTCAATTTGGACCTTTTAGTTTCTTGGTCCCTTATGTAACCTCCATTCAAGGGAAATGTAATGCCATATAGCAAGTGTCCTTATCCAAATTAACAATCTTAACAGCCAAATATACATGCCTTTGCAAAGGGGTTGCTAGATACCTGGAAGAGGAAATACTGACAGTGATCATTTGTAAGAGCTTGAGAAGACTTAATAATCTGATGCAAATCTGTATCCATAAGTTCGTAAACCAGATAAACATCTTTGAAGCTTCTCCTATGAATCGGCATCATGACATCTTTCAAAACAATCACATTATCATCTCTGAGATGCCTAAGTAGCTTCAATTCACGCAACGTTCTCAGTGCATCGACGCGATTTTCAAAGGCATTGTGTATCTTTTTAATGGCAACTTTCTCATTGGTTTCCCGATTCACAGAAGAGCAAACGATACCATAAGCCCCTCTACCAATAGGCTTGATGGGCACATATTTGGTGTCGATTTCGAACAATGTTTGCCACATGGAATAGTAATGTTTTCCGTGGTAATGAATACCATTTGGAGGCTCAACTGGAGTTGCCATGTCCTGCTTTTACCAAAATTTTGCAAAGAAAGCCGTGGAAAAACCCTGAAAAACGAGATTCTGTTACACACAAAACTGTGCTGAATAAGGAAAAAAATGTTTCTATTTTGGTTTGACTTTTTTGCTAATTACTTTCCTTATTCTTTTCAGTTAATTAGTGGAAGACGTCTACTTCATTAAACAATTAAAGGAAATTGAAAATAGTTAACAATTAAAGGAAATTGAAAAGGGAAAAAAGAGCAATAAGGCGAAAGAACAAAAGGTAGAGACAGATCTTTAATCTTTTACCTCTTTCGGGAAGTCCAAGCGATTCTTCTTTACTCCAAAATAACTGAACTTTGAATTTTCCCGCGATACAGAAGCATCACGCATCCGATACTCTCAGGCTAATCCACGTCCGAATTCATTTCAAATTTCTCCGAAACGAGAGTGAAAAAGTACTAAATCAAAGCTCCATTTTCTTCGATGAAAACCCTAATTCGAAAACGACGTCGCCAGGTACCGATCTCGATTCTGTGAACTCACGTGAAGCTCGACCGCCAAAACCTTTCACGGTCTCGAAAATTCGGAGAAGAAACACTTCCTTTTGCAACGTAATTATATTTCTGTCAACGATGAGGTTCTGTGGGATCTATTCAGGGAGGAAGATTCGTTATCTCGTCGCCATCAGAGCAAACGACGAAATCAAACAAATAATTAGGATTTTATTTTATTTTCTTAAAATTAATTTAGTTATTATTTATTATTAGTAGCCGCATTATTTTCGCTTTGAATAGCATTTACCCAGCACCGGGTTTCGCTCCTGTAACGACAGCTACTGGGATAGTGGATATTTTGCAATTCATGTAGTGGGCCCGCTGCAGCAGTGGGCGAGGAGATTTTTTTATTAGATACGAAGGAAACTGGGTGCGTACGGCGTCGTTTATGGTTTGCTGAAGCGGGAAATGATTCTGTATTTGGTGACGGAAGGAAACTGGATAAACGATGGATATTCGGGACGACTGGCGCGCGAAAAGGACGCGTGGTTGGATTTGGTGACGGAAGCAGCGAGTTTAGGTGTTCCTCGCTAATTAGTTGCTTTGACTAATGATGTTAATGCTACTGAATAGGGATTTGGTCAGTTGCCGTCATATGAGTAAAGTTCATTACTATGATTTATAAATTTATTTTTATTATTAAAATATTAAAATATCTAGACTATAATAAAAATTCAAAATTTAATATAAATTATATCAAAATAAACGCGAGGAAGAAAGTATTTGGATACCATGTGAACCATATCATAGTATGAAGGTTTGTAAGATTTGAATTAAGAGCTTTAGCTTCTTTCATTTATGAAAATAAACAATTTTTTTTTTTGAACCATATGGAGTAATTGTCTTCATAATGTGCACAATCTCTATAGTAAGGAGTACTATTAGTATCTAATTAATATTTTTGATGACATGACTAATTAATAAATTTTGTTAGTAATGAATTGATGATTTTTTTTGTTTAAAAAGAGGATTAATAGTGTAGTTTTAATAGTGTTTGCGAGTTTATAACTATGTGTACATATAGCATAATACATGAAGTGTGACATGTATTGAATGGTATTAACTCGAAAATCGAGAGTTCAAATTAATGACAATGTATAATTAAGTAATATAAATATTAAAGTTAAAAATATAATTTCTCATGGCCGATATATTCATATTGATATTTGATAGTACTCTTTATGTTAAAAAAAAGTTGTCACTTCTTGACTTTTAATTTTTTAAAAATTTTAAACCTTGGATTTTTTATTTTTATATTTATAATTGTTGAAAATATAAATAAAATGTGTTTTAAAAAACTTTGAATGAAGTAATTATATTATATTTTTAAATTTAATTAATTTAATTATTAAAAATAATAAAAGCCAAAGTTGAATAATTTTGGCCAAAACAAACTTAACAATTGATAACTACATTAAGATAAAAGAGAGTGCTATTTTAGACTATTGAGCAATTTTCAATGCAATAGTACACCTATTTTATAAGCTCTCAAAAGTCAATTTTATTTACAAATAGTTAGCCTAGATAAAAAATTAAATTTGAAGAAAATTAGTGACCAAATAAAAATATAGATGTTGAAATGTTTTTTTATTAACGAAAATAGCTATATTTTTTTATTATAATTCTAAATTATCATTTTAAATATTTTTATTAGTAATACTAATAATATTGATCTAATTTGTTAGAATTTTAATTGCATCAAATAAATTTTATTGAAATTAATTTTTATTATAAAAACTAATAAAATTTATCTCATTTACAAATAAGAATAGTGATTGCATTGAATAAATTTCAATTCTTATAATATCGAATAACTTATAGATTAATATTACAGAATTTTAATTAATATAATTAAAATATTAATTATTTTATATATAATTTTCTTTTTATTGAAATATTATATATATATAAATAGTTAAATAATTAAGTCAATAAAAAATGTTAAATTGCAGGAAGTGTAGTCAAACTCGCGACCTAAAGATCTTCGGTCGCCCTCCCAATTGAGGTATCCATGCATTTTTTATTTTTTTCCAATAAAAATATTTTTTATTTAAACAATTAACTTCACATTAAGTCAATAATTATTGCGGTGAGCGTGGATCGAACACGCGACCTTCAGATCTTCAGTCTGACGCTCTCCCAACTGAGCTATCCCCGCGATTTTGTTTTTATTTTTAATTAATATATTTAGTTAAACAACTAACTTTACAACACATTTCCATCGCTCTCCCAATTGAGCTATCCCCGCAATTTTAATTTTATTGCTGAACAAATATCATATTTCTTCTCCTTTATCATAAAGTCTATTTGTCGGTCAAACCGTAACACTGAAGTCAACTCTCTATAATTCTGTTCATTCGATTACTAATTTAGACCCTTTATTTACTCAACCCAATTTTACAACAAAAACTAAGCGAGAGTCCAAAGAAAATCGCCATTTTAGCAGCGAAAGTTGATCGGACCAAGGTCTCACTTATCTAGCCATGATTTCGCAGCTTTTTGTGCTTTCTCAGAGAGGCGACAACATCGTCTTCCGTGGCTGTCAGTTCCTTTTTATCTCCGTCAGCTTACCTTTTCTTTAATCCATTTTTATTTATTTTAATTTTAAAGTTTCCCAAGTTCATTAGCTGCTGCATGCATGTGTTAATTTAAGCTCTGTTTTTCTTTGTTCCTTTTTAACTCAATTGAATTTAAACTTCAGACGAATATGTAAACGAAAAAGAAAAGCAACCAACCTGATGACTCTAATAATAATCGTAGCATCGTATGAATTATTTGCTCTTTTTTTTTTTTTATTTACATTTTTAATTTGTTAATGCCAAACAGATCGTGGCGAGGTGCAAAGAGGAAGCGCGGAGATTTTTTTTCGCAAAGTGAGGTTCTGGAATGATGATGGAGAAGGCGATGCACCTCCTGCATTTGTAGGTATTTTCTTTATAAAATCATCTTCTGTAATACAATTTTTTTCCTGAATTAATTGCTATTATTTTTATAATTTATCAAAAAGAAGTGAAAAAAATCGAAAGAAAAAAAAAAGAATTTGCTAAAAGAATAGCAACCAAACAGAGCTTAACTCGTTAAACATTATTCATAACTGACATTTTGCGCCTGCAATGTGATCTTATATGTTTTTCGTGTTTAATCTTCATGGTTGATAGAATGTGAACGGTGTGAACTACTTTCACGTGAGGGTTTCCGGACTATTGTTTGTGGCAACAACCAGAGTTAATGTGTCTCCTTCTCTTGTTCTGGAACTTTTACAAAGAATTGCACGCCTCATCAAAGACTACCTCGGTGTTCTCAATGAAGATTCTTTGCGGAAGAATTTCGTGCTTGTGTATGAATTGCTGGATGAAGTCCTTGTAAGTGTTGCTATTGTGTCTCTCTTTCCTTAATGAATTCAGCATAGAAGCATAGGCTGCTACTAGATTGTTTCTCTGCAAGCAAATCAGCTGTTTTTTATATGTACTATATGGCGTTAATTTCCAAAAAAAAAAAAGGCCACTTAACTGTATTGGCTTAATCTTTACACTGCCATCTTCAAAGACGTGCTTACCTGTCCCCTTTTGATGGTGAATTTGAAAGTTTTCTTTAGTTTTAAGGATCTTTTTTCCTTTCTGGGGGTATTCTAGTACAGTAAGTTATTGATCCGAACATGGCAGGCAAGTTTGTGGTAAGGTTTATTGTTGGAAGGGTCCTTGAGATGATCTTTCCTGCCAAAGTAGTGGGAAGGAAGGGGGAGATGGTTGGGGTAGATTAGAAATATTCTCATTAAACTAAAAGCCTAGCAAACATGATACTTAGTTTCACTAGGCATCTTGAAAATTTTCTATGTACTATTGTGTTATTTTCTCCATTACACACAAGTGCTCCTTGATTTTTATGCAGGATTTTGGTTATGTGCAAACAACATCAACTGAGGTTTTGAAATCATATGTGTTTAATGAGCCAGTTATGATAGATGCGGCCCGTATGCCAAGCCTTGGTCCAGCTGCTATCTTTATGGTATAAATTAATATTGCAAATCACATACTAGTGATATCTTTATTGATATTCAGCTTAAATAGGTTATTGATTTTCTATTTGCAGCAAGGCAACAAAAGAATGCCAGGAACAGCTATTACAAAATCAGTTGTGGTGAATGAGCCAGGTGGTAGGAGGAGGGAGGAAATTTTTGTGGATGTAATAGAGAAAATAAGTGTTACTTTCAGTGCTAGCGTGAGTACTTTCATTCATTTGCCTTAACATCAACATCGAGAAATTTGTGCTCTGTCATACCTGATGTCATTTAGTTGCAGAAATAAACTGAGACATTAGACTGCATTTTTAATAATTTTAGTTAGACTGATGTAGGTTTAATTGACTTCCATGGAATTGGTTTGGGTCTGTCTTTTAAGACAGCATGACCTGCATTGGCCCCACATGCTTCATATAATGCAAGGAACATAATAAATTTGCTCCTAAGAGTAGATAGTTTCATATGGGCTTATTCACTTCTTCTAATAGTGGTCCTTAATAATTTCAAATGCTTCGGTTACTTATTCTCAATTTGTTTAATAGTGATAATTTGTTTTATTGGCCTCATATTCGTATTTCATCCCTTTCCACCTATCTTGTTTCTATTTAAGTGTATTCCATGTTTTGTTAATCAATGTTGGTTTTACAGGGGTATATACTTACTTCTGA
>NC_030857.1:801539-809184 GCF_000208745.1 Theobroma cacao | reverse complement strand
TTTTATTTTTAATTTTAATTATTTTGTATAATTTAAATATTAATATTTTAAATTAATTACTTTAAAGTTAAATATTAATATTTTATTTTTTTTAATATTTAAATTAATATTAATATTCATCAAATTTATTATCATAAATTTAATATAAAAGTATTTTTGTTATTCTTTGAAAAATATCTTACGTTCTGTTATTAACTTTGTTAACTCGTAAAATATTTTATATTTAAAATTAATTTTTTATTTATCAAATAATAAGCATAAGTCTTAAAAAAAATATATTTTTTAAAAAATATTTTACTGCAAAACGAACCCTTGATTTGTCTCGGTTCTGGTTTTAGTGTGACAACTGAGTTGGATCTTGATTGGAGTGGTCTTGTGATTAACCAGAAAAGCAAACAGGAAAAAATATTGATTCTGGAGCAAAAGTTAGGTAAGAACTCACCAGGCATGTGGCTTTGTTGATTGTATCAGCGTCATAGCTAGGGAGCCCTGCAGCATCGTTAAGAAGCGACAACATCATGCCCATGAAGTCATGCTCACTTTCCGCGTTGCCTGAATTTCTCTTCTGCTTATGCTCCTCTAACCATTCCTCAAGGATGTGGTCCAGTTCTTTTGCCGTCTTCTTCATGGCCTTCTCATGTCCTCCTAGATCCAACCACCTCAAGAAAGGCAGCGAGTCCCCAACCGTGAACGTTCCCGTCAGTTCAAAGAAATCCCTGAAGGCTTTTCTGCGTCGATCGTTCTCGTCTTTCCCGTGCGAAGTTTCAGCCTCAGAGTATCTCTTCCCTACAACCATCTTGAAAACCATGTTTATGTTTAAGGTCCAAAACCATCTCTTCATCTCCACAAGCACCTTTCCTGAACTACTATTGCTTACGCCCTCAACCCCTAACTTGTAAAGTTCTTTAATCGATGTCCTAACCTCGGATTCTCGTATATGTTTGAGCTTCTCCAGGCGGTGGTTCGACAGTACCTCGAGCGTCACTATCTTGCGAATTTGGCGCCAGTAAGGGCCGTAAGGGCTGAAACCAAACATAGCATAATTGTAGCCCAAGAGCTCTGCAGCTAGAGTTCTTGGACGGTTGGCAAATGCTTTATCGTTGGTGGTGAAACACTCTTTAGCAATCTCCCAATTGCTTACGACTAGAGTTAGACGCACGCCTAACCTGATGGTGAAGATCGGTCCGTATGTGTCAGCCAAGTCACCCAAAACGACGTGGGCTGGTTTTGACCCTCCTAACAGGTGGAGGTGGCCTAGAAAAGGCCTTGCACCGCTAGCTTCCGGAGCTTTTCTCTTCATGCCCGAGCCTGTTCGATTAATCACTCTCGTAAATAACAAATAGCAGAAGATCAAAAAGGCAAAGACGCCAGCCATCCAACTTGCAGGGCTTGGAAGGAGGGTTTCCATGGCTGAAAGCTCTTACTTCTGTACTTTGAGGTCTTGGAATGAAGATGACAAAACCTAAAGACAAGATAGTGTGATAGATAGTTTTGTTTTTGCCTTCCACCGCACGATTCTTATAATCATTCCACTCTTATCTCCACTATTTTGTTTAATCTTATTTAATTAGTTAAACTTTAATAATTTTATTTATGAATTAATAATTGACCCATTTAAAAATTGATTGATTTTGTATGATAAAAATTCACTGTTACGTGATATTGTAAAAAATAAACAAATAATTGCAATGAAAAACAGTAGATTAATAGCATTATTTAGAAAGTGGAGATTGCGTATTGAGGGAAATATTTAATTTTGTTTGGAATCAAATAGATTAAGGTTGAGATCTTCTTTGTTTATATATAAAAAACTATTTGAGTCTGGAATCCCAAATAATTAAGTTGCTTATATGATTCAGATGAGGCGTAACTAAATGCAGTTGAATCAATTTGCCAACACATGGCTCATCACTCGAATATTAAATTGAAGTTAGCTGAAAGGAGATATGCTAATTAAGTTATTTTCATCTAGATTATATATATCAATATATTTACATCATTTGGATTTTCTATATTTGAAAAGTTAGTGGGACGGTATTAAATTTTGTCATTTGCCAAAGGGCGGCCCAGCATTTTGATGGTTTTGTGTCATGAAAAAATCTTCTTATCAAGATCATTAGTAGGCTAAACTATCAAGTGCAATATATAATACAATATCTAAAAAAATCTCTAAACTATTTATGAAAATTTAAATATATTTTTAATTTTTTAATTATATTTAATCAAATTCTTAGATTCTTATTTTGTTATCAAATAAATAAAAACTAACTATTGTTAGTTAAAATGTCACTTATAATTTTATATCATGCGATGTTGATATGATATATTGTCATATTATAATAAATGATAACATAACATATTTATGTGATATGATAATATGATCATGAGACGTTTTTACTCTCTACGTCGTCATTTTAACACTATATAGGTATAAAATGATAAGTACTATTTTGATAAATTTTTTTAATTTAAAATAAAAATACGAAAACTTGATTAATCTTAATAAAAAGAATAAAAATTTATTTAAATTAATAAATTTCAAAATTAGATGAGAAATTAACAAAGTCAACGAGTAGCAAAAATTTTTCCGAGGAGTGAAGGACCTTAATTAAAGGGTATTTAATTTTCTTTTGGAGTTAAGATGACCTGCAACGTCACTCAATCGTAAAGTTGGCACAAAATATAAATATATATATTTTTTATGAAAAGGATGGGGTGAATTGGAAAAGCAGCTCCAATGACGTACAGAAATTTCGTAAAGAACGTATATGCATCACGCATCATAGCCATCTTTCTTCATCTTTATGATGTTTTAAGATCGGAATCCAAAATTCTAAAACATATCGGCAAAGGGATAGGGTAGGGGTATTTGATTAACGGGGCCCACCCGTGCTACCTGGCTTTTTGGCCTTGTCTGTTTCCCCTGGCTAATAATAAGTCCAATTTATCGCCTAAGACCAAGACTTTGGAGGCCAAACTCTTGCAAAAAACAAAATTAAAAATAAATAAATAAGCAAATTGACTAGAAACAGTAAGAGAAGACTGGAGGCAAGTCTTTTCTTATTATTGGAGTGAGAATGTGGTCTTTGGTTCCTAGGATGTTGAGTTCACAGTTACCAACTTCTGAAAAAGACACAGATTTCCTAACGACTCAGAACTCGGAAGCAAGCAACTCCATCTTCTTATCTTGCTCTTGCATGTAGTCATATTCAAACCAAGTAATAGTTTCTGTTTAAGCACAATTTGATTAATTTTAATTTTAAAAATTTTTAATTAATTGAATCAATTGAATTAAGTAACAATTTGATTAAAATAAAGTTTGAGTCAATCTTAACTTTTCAATAAATTCGATTAGCTTCAATTAAGAAAAAAATTTAACTCAATTAACTTATTTAACCAATTTTAATTACAAAAAGATAAACATCATGTCAAATTCTTAAAATTCAACTAAAAACAATGTGACTCAAACTAAACCATAATTTTTTGAACCAAAATTGTCTATATCTCAAAACTGTTACTACTCTTTTTACGAGCTTTGATTTTACCTAAGATGTCAACGAGTTCCTATTATAGGGTACTCGCACATACCTGACCCGGTTAAACTGAACCTATTTACAATTATTCGTGTATATATTTTTTTATTATTTAAATAACTAAATAAAATTGATGGTAAGGAAGGAAAGTATCCAAAGTCTTTACTATTTGGACAAACAATTTCTGTTGTTAAATGATGACAAATTGATTAAAAATATAGTTAAATAAATTATTAATGTCATGATATTAATATATATAAATAAAAAAATTATTAGATTATTAATTATATTTAAATAATATAAATATTATATCATATTACAAATGAATATAATTCCTATTATATACATTTTAATAAAAATGTATTTACTTTTTATTTTGTGTTAAGATTACAAAAATTATAACTTATAATATATATACTTAAAGAGAGTCTTTAAGTTTATATCGTTGTATGGAATATTATTTTTAATTTTTAAGTTTTATATTNTTTTGTAAGTTATTTTTAAAAGATTTTTAAAGCGTTCTAGAGCATTTTAAAGATTTTTTCATAAATTTTTAAGCATCGTTAATGTCCTTTTAACGATATTTATGGTTTTTTTATAGATTTTTAAAGGAATTTAATGGATTTTTTATTTTTTAAGAGATTTTTTATTTTTTAATTATTTAAATTTAATTTATTATTTTTGTTTTTATTAATTTAATTAATAGTTAATTTTATGAAATACGTAGAAAAATATTGTTGTATATGTATACGGGTTCGGGTAATTGGATATCCATAAAAAATATTTTAATAATTTTTTAATTTAATTGAATTTTTAAACGAATTAGAATAATAATAGAGTAGTAAAAATATAATAAGATTAAAGTTTAGGTAGTAACTTTTAAAATTATTCGGGTAATTAATAAGATTAAGGTAATTAATTTTTTATAGAATTAAGATTCGGATATTTCGAAATTATAGGATACTTTACCCGTTAACATTCCTGAACATCACATCCATAAAATCTTGGTCGTTCTTGAAGCTTTCTTTCGCTTGTGATCTTGTAACCATCTCTCTGCAACTTCGTCTAGCTCTTTTCTTATCTTCTTCATGAGCCTTTCGTGTCCCCCAATGTCCAAGCATCTTAAAAACGGCAACACATCAGATATCACAAACTTCCCACTCAAGTCAAAAAAGTCCTGCAACGCGTCTTTCTATCTCTCGCCCTCTGCATCACTGTCGGAACTCGGAATTCGCTTCCCAACAATCATCCTGAGAATCACGTTAAGAGTTGCATTCCTAAACCATGTCTTCATCTCCACCAAAACCTTATCAGAGTTGTCTTTGTTCTCGCTCCAGTGTTGGTACAACTCTTTCAGGGATGTCTTTATCTCAGATTGTCGGACATGTTTGAGCCTATCGAGGCGGTAGCTCGAGAGGACCCCAAGAGTGGCGACTTTACGCATTGGGCGCCAGTACGGTCCATAAGGGTGAAGCCAACCATGGTGTGCTCGAAGCTCAAGAACTCCATAGCAAGAGTCTTCGGACGAGAGGCAAAGGCTTTGTCGTTTGTGGTTAAACACTCTTTGGCAGTTTCCCAATTGTTGACAACCAAAGCTCTATAAACACCCATCTTGATGGTGAAGATAGAACCGTATTTCTCTGCCATGTCTCCGAGAACTATGTGGGGAGGTTGCGGCCCTCCTAAGAGGTGGAGATGGCCGATTACAGGCCATGAGCTGCCAGCTTCAGGTGCTACTCTCTTTTTGTCTCTGTTTTTGACACTCTTTGATACCCATAGAAGTGAGAAAAGAAAGAGTGGAAAGGCAAATACAGTTGCAATTACGACTGGAATTGGTGGGAATAGATGAAAATCCATTTGCTATACTATGAGGGAAATGGGGAAATCTTTTGTAGGTAATTAACTAGTGAGTGGGTTTGTCTCTTCTGTATGAGCAAATGTTATGGCCACATGGTTTGTGATGGTAACTTCTTGGACTTGTGGTAGTTTTCTGTTTTTGAGTTTTGATTGATCCTGGTTCTGGTTTTAGTCTGACAACTGAGTTGGATCATGATTGGAGTGGTCTTGTGATTAACCAGAAAAACAAACAGGAAAAGATGTGATTCTGGAGCAAAGGTTAGGTAAAAATCACCAGGCACGTGGCTTTGTTGATTGTATCAGAGTCATAGCTAGGGAGCTCTGCAGCATCTTTAAGAAGCGACAACATCATGCCCATGAAGTCATGCTCACTTCCACGTTCCCTGAATTTCTCTTCTGCTGATGCTCCTCTAACCATTTTTCAAGGATTTGGTCTAGTTCTTTTGCCGTCTTCTTCATGGCCTTCTCATGTCCTCCCAGATCTAACCACCTCAAGAAAGGCAGCGAGTCCCCAACCGTGAACGTTCCTGTCAACTCAAGAAAATTCCTTACGGCGTTTCTGCATCTATCGTTGTCGTCTTTCCCGTGCGAAGCTTCAACCTCAGAGTATCTCTTCCCTATAACCATCTTCAAAACCATGTTTATGTTTAAGGTCCAAAACCATCTCTTCATCTCCACAAGCACCTTTTTTGAACTACTATTGCTTATGCCTTTAACCCCTAAATCGTAAGTTCCTTAATAGAGGTCCTAACCTCGGATTCTCGTATATGTTTGAGCTTCTCGAGGCGGTGGTACGACACTACCTCGAGCGTCGCTATCTTGCGAATATTACGCTAGTAAGGGCCGTAAGGGCTGAAGGCGAACATGGCATAGTTGTAACCCAAGAGCTCTGCAGCTAGAGTTCTTGGACGATTGACAAATGCTTTATGGTTGGTGGTGAAACACTCTTTAGCAATCTCCCAATTGCTTACGACTAGAGTTGACTGCATTACTAGCCTGATGGTGAAGATCGGTCCGTATGTGCCAGCCAAGTCACCCAAAACGACTTGGGCTGGTTTTGAGCCTCCTAGCAGCTGGAGGTGACCTAGAAAAGGCCTTGCACCGCTAACTTCCGGAGCTTTTCTCGTCATGCTCGAGCTTTTCTGATTAATCACTCTCGTAAATAACAAACAGCCACTACAAAAAATCATTATATTTCCAACGGAAAAAATTCCGTTGGAAATTTCCGTTTGCAACGAATTTGCAACGGATTTTCAACGAAATTTAATTAAAATTTTTAAATACTTGTTTCGATTGATTTTTAACGGATTTTCAACAGATTTTTGTTAAAAATTTCATTGAAAATTTGACTTGTACAACACACACATATTACTGTTTTATATTTCTAACGGATTTTTAACAAAATTTTTCGTTGAAAATCCGTTGAAACTTTAAACTTAAAAACTAAAAGGGTGTAATCTTGATAGTTTCCAATGAAATTTTCAACAAAATTTTTCGTTGAAAATTTTATTTTCAGAACACACGTTTTACTTTTAATTATTTCTAACGGATTTTCAACGAAATTTTTCATTAGAACCCTAAACATTTCTTATATAATCTTTAACTTTTCCAACAGAATTTTCAACGAAAAATTCCGTTGAAAAAGTTAAAGAGTAAATGATGCATTGAAAAAAGTAACTTTCCAACGAAATTTTCTATTGGAAAGTAACTTTTTAATGCATTAAAGCGTTTATAACTTTTTAAACTTTCCAACGGAATTTTTCGTTGGAAATAATCATAATTTTTTCAATTATAAAATTTAAAATTTTTTATAAATTTTATTAATTATTTTTAAAAAATTAGATATTACTAAAAGCAAATACATAGTTATTGAAGTAAAATTTTTTTAAAGTTTAAATATGTTTTCTTTTGAGTAATTTTGTATAATTTTTTTAACTTTAATGAATCATACAATATTGATTAATAATACCATATTAGGGTAATGTTATATTATTCCAAAATTGAAAAAAATAACTATGTAAAATTTTATATTTTATAAAAAACCATGATAAGATATAAAAATCATATAAAACTATATATTACTTTATTTACGTTTTAATTGTAATTAGCTAATATATATAAATTAAGATTGAAGTTTTATATTAAACTGATTAATATTTTTGCTTAAAAAATATCATTTTATTATATCTATGTATTCATGCAAATCTGACCTAGAGCTATAGAAAATATATATAAATATATATATATATATATAT